>NW_005357311.1:5036327-5040019 GCF_000412655.1 Myotis brandtii | reverse complement strand
AGAACATATATATATATTATATTTATACAGTATTTATATGTATATATATCAGCAAATATATATCAGGGTTTCCAGAAAAATCTACAACCAAAAAAGGTTACTGTATACGCCCACACATTGGATTTAGAAGTACGAAGTGTATTTACCAAGGTCAGCCTTTTCCTTGAGGACGTCTTTGAAGTTGAGTCCACTGTTGAGGGTTGACTGCCTGTACTTCAGCAGAGCTTCCTTCTGTCCATTCCTTCCCAAGGCCTCTGTTTTCAGGGACCCAGCGCGGAGGCCACATCTCCACTTGGAGAAATCAGAATGTACCCACTTGACCAGGTCTTCAAGCTTCACAATCACTTTTTCAGAAACAGCAATGACTTCATCCTACAATAGGTGGTTGGGGAAAGAACAAAAACCATTATTTGTGGTTCTGGGGTAAATGATAAATTTTCAACAAAGCCCATCTGAAAAACTATTTGAGCAGCTTAACCTTACGCCAGCTGACAATGTGCTTTTCGGTGACAGAGAATCTTCAATAACTCACTTCATTTCAGTGTTTTTTCACTGCTGGTTGTCTAGTTGAGGAATAATTTATAAGATATATTTGTTATATGATTAGAAAGTACAAAACTTGGGCAGTAATTCTAACAGCCATTTTTTAATGCTAGTTGCCAAAACTCACTCTGCCTATCTAACCACTTGGGTGAAAGCTAATTTTTAAGTGCAATTAATTGCAAAAGTAAAAAAGTGAGAACTAGATGACTAATGGTTAGCCTGTCTCTATATAAATAGTCTAAGTAAATCTGGGATTCTTGGAACTCTGACTCACCCTAAAATTCCTATGTTTATGGTACATTTTCCCTTGGCTTACACACAAATATTGAATTTAACTTTTGTCCTAAAAATTAAATAAAACTGTGATGTAATCCCAAAAGAAATACTTCATAAATGTTATGTGCTTCCCACTGAAAGAAACTTACACATACTCATGTTTCTTAAAAACTTTGTAAGTTGAGAAATGTACTGATTTTTTTTCTTTTAATACATATGGGGTAAGAGGCGAGAGGGCGAGTGAGGAGAAAGCCTTTGAATCTAAGAAAAGTAGTTGAAACTTAAGTTTCTCCTATGGATCATAAATTTGAATTTTAAGCATCTCTAATTGCTTCCAGGAAACAACCAACTTTTCTGACTCAGAATTAATCCAGCGAGATATTTAATAGATGTCCATACATGGAGCAGAGGAGGGCCTCTCTTACTCAAAGATTCTTTGGAAAAGGCTTAAGATCATCTCACTGGGTTTTAAGTTAAATTATTTGAAACCTTTGACATTTCAACTTGAACTGACTTCTTTCATTTCTTTTAGTTCACATTTCTGAAAAAAAAGCTTAGCTGTGAAAACCCCCAAGCTTACAAAATCTGAGAAATATTTTTGACAAACAACAACAGGAAGATGTCTCTAAGCTATTAAACAAAAGGAATTCACAAGTGATTTTGACTAATTTTGCTGTTAAACATGACTCTTTCCTCCTTCACACACACACACATACACACACACACACACACACACACACACACACACCCCACAGCATTGCACACGCTACTCCAAAGCAAACAAAAAAGGGTTTATTAAGATAAGTCTCACACAATAAAAAAACAACAACCCTGGGTTTAGTTTTTAAAAATATTTTAAGGTGGGATCTAAAATTACACTTTTGCTCCTCCAGTTCCAAGCTGAGCTGCTTCTGAGAAGAAAGTTTGTTAGGCAGTAGCAAAATAACAAATACTCTATCAAAAATGAAAAGTAAAACTTTCGTAATGGAATCTTTTCTCTTATCACGATTAACTATGAACTTCCACTAAATGGGAGACAAAGTGGAAACTATTTTGACCCTCTGCTCAAGAAAAAAATATTTCAATGCTTTACGTAAACAATGGGGCATATTACAAAGTACCATTTCAACGGATGATTTCACTCTGATTCACTACACTATCCTCTTGCAATAAAAGATCTGTAGTTGTCACGCATTTTATAGCTATTACATGGTTATTATTAAATGTCAGACTGAAAATTCAGCCTGGGTTATTGTTTCAAAACATATGGGAACAGCTTCTGGACAGGGCAGATCAGAAATCTCGTTTAGAATAGACTGGAAAATAATTATCATGCTATATAAGTCTCAACATTAGCCAAGATGGAATTTGACAACAATTTTACCAAATATGGTTCCCTAGAAGAGACAAGTTTGGAGATGAGTGTTATTTTCAAATAGCTCTCACTCTGATCAAATGATTATCATTTCAATTACCAGTTGCTTCAGATCATTTCCAAGAAATGGCATGACTAGCTCTGGCTGGCTTCCAATACCCGCCAAACAAATAGTTTATTAACCAAGAGAAAATACAGTCCTAATGATGTCATTGATGAATAAACCCATCTTTCCAGATTCAGACCAGAGATTCTGCCCACCCTCCTTTTCTCTTTGAAAAGGACCTTCTGAGTATATACACAATACACAAAAACAAACGCAGGAATTCACATAAACCTGCATAAGCCATAAACCCAAATTTGGCTTAATTGTGAAACCACCAGTATGTTTTACTGGATTCACAGAGAAACTGGCCCTGCAACATTGTCAAATGCCAGGATTTAGAAGGAAATCTGATAAGCAGAGGAGGGGAAACAACAAACCAACCCAAAAAACAAAACAGCCAATATATATATAGAAAATGTCTCAGGAAACATTACTTTGTACACACAATGGCATAGATCACATGCTCGAATTTACTATTCTGAACAAGTGCTGACTAAAGTTCCTAATACTCACCATTCTTGGGCAAGTCTCTATGTCTAAGAAAAGAATTTCAATAAGCTCGTCTCATAATTCCATTAGCTGTCTGCAAACTGAGAATTAGCATTGGATAAATATTGCTGATTTACTCTTAATACAACACAAAAGGAACACAAAGAAATACTTTGTTCTTCTATTAGTGTACCTTGGCTTTTCAATTAACCTGGCTCCTAATCAATATTTATGTAGGCTGTGTTGAGACACTTTCTAAATCCATACTCCCTTTCATTAATGTTTTAAACTGCCTATTTCTGTAATTTGGATTTTGTTTCCACCACTGTGTAAAAACAGCTTATTCAATCATGGAATCCTTTAAGTCAGGGGAGATCAGCTAGTCAAGAGGTCATAAATCAGCCAGCCCATGTGTACGGCTGGCCTCTCCAAGGGTTCTAAACACTGATAAATTATACAAAAGTATCCAGACTTCCAGCTTCTCTTGTAAAACAAAATGAAATGAAAGTATATCTGTCAAGAACAACAAAAACAAAAAGCCCACCATCACCAACAAAACACCACTGAATGTGAGCAGCAGTTGCCTTCCTTTAGACAGGATTCGAGATCTCTCATTACCACTGTCCCCACATCTCGGTATTGCCTTACGTTCCGTCCACATTTCCCTTACCTGCCTCATCCCTTGGGCAGGCACCCAGTGTTGGAACCTGCATACTCGGATTTAGTCCACTTCCCTCATTTTATTAATGGGGACAATAAGGTTCAGGGACATGTCCTAGTGGCAAGTCCTGCTAGAACTTGGACAAGAATCCGGGTTTCCTATCTGCCTGGGTTCAAATCCCAACTCTGCAATTTACTCACTATGGAACACTGGACAACTTCATATATATTATATATATATAT
>NW_005357311.1:5023013-5036282 GCF_000412655.1 Myotis brandtii | reverse complement strand
ATGTATATGCACACATATATTTCAAATGTTTATAAAAGGATAATAATAATTCACCTCTCATGATAATTGTGAGGATTAAATGGGCTAACGTAAATGAAGTGGTATGTCAGCTGTCGTTATCATCACTCCTTTGCGTTCCATTTTCCAAAGCGTGCCATGCAGAAATGAGTTTGGATGGTTCATGGGTAAATTTATATTTTTAAATGTAAGTTACACATTGCTTATTTTTTGTGTGGCTACTTTCCATTTACAGGAAAATGAAACTGGTTTCTCATTTACAGGAGCTATAGAAAGTTTCCTCTTGAAATAGATATGTTTTTAAAAATTGACCAATCTGAACAAAACCATTAAGTTAACATGGGGACATGTGGGTATGGCACACAAAAAAAGCCAAGATGCTATGAAAATGACTGAGATGCATTAGAGCCGTGGTTCCAAAGTGTGGTCCAGGGACCCTGGGGAATCCCTGAGATTATTTCAGGTGGTCCATGGAGTCAAAACAATGATCATAATAATACTCAGACATTATTTGCTTTTTTCTTTCTTAGTCTTTCAAGTCGGGGTTTTCCAGAGACTACATGACATATGTTATGGCAACCCAGAAAATGATCTAACATATTAACTATCAATAGAGATAACCCGCAAGATATGAGAATCCAGCTGTCTCTATTCTAGATAATAGAGAGATTGACAAAAATGTAAAACAATACCACTGTTTTTACTAATTTTTTATTTCCAAAAATGTGGTTAAATTTCATAAAAAGGTTTTACATTTACATAATGGGTTTATTTTGCCATTTTAGTTTTATTTTTAAAATTAACTTGCAGTAAAATATCTCTTTTTAAAAATTTATTGTTGACAGTATTACAGATGTCCCCCATTTTCTCTCCTTTTGCCCCCCTCCACCCAGCCCATGCCCCACCCCAGCCCTTCCCCACACTATTGCCTGTGTCCATGGGTATATATGCATCTATGTTCTTTGATTAAATATCCCTTTTATGGTGTGCAGTTCTATGTGCTTAAACACATGGCAAGCACTGATCTGTTCTTGCTATAGTTTGTTATAGTTTTCTCTTTTCCAAAATGTCATATAAATTGAATCCTACAGTATGAAATCTTTTGAAACTGCTTCTTTCACTCAGCATAACAACCTTTGAGATCAATACATGTTGCTACACGTATCAATAGCTTGTTCCTTTTTATTGCTGAGTAGTATACCATAGTATGGATGTGTCGCAAAGTTGGTTTATACATTCATCCATTGAAGAACACTGGGTTGTTTCCAGTTTGGGAGATTACAAACAGAGCTGTTATAAACATTCACATACAGGATTTTCTGTGAGTATACGTTTTCCATTCTCCACAGTAAATACCTAGGAGAGGGATCGCTGAGTCATATGGTAAGTGAATACTTAATTATGTAAAAACTGCCCAACTGCTTTCCAGAGTAGCTGTACCATTTCGCATTCCCACCTGCAGTTTATGAGAGTTCCAGTTGTTTCTCATCTTCACTAACACTTAGTGTATCGCTGTTAATTAATTTATTATTGCCATTCTAATATGTATTTAGTAGTTTCTCAGCATGTTTTAAATTTTCATTTCCCTAATGACTAGTGAAGTTGAACATCCTTTCAGGTGCTAATTTACCAATGTATACCCTTTTTGGTTAAGTGTGTGTTTAAGTTTCTGCCCATTTTTAAAATTAGGTTGTTTGTTTCCTTACCATTGAGTTTTGAGAGTTCTTGTACTTTCTGGATGCAAGTCTTTCATCAGATATGTGGTTTGAAAATATCTTCTTCCAATTTGTAGACTTGTGTTTTCATTCTTTTTAGTGTCTTTCACAAAGAAAAAGTTTTAAATTTGATCAAGTCCATTGGTCAGTTTTTTCTTCTATGGATCATGGTTTTGCTGTTATGTCTATGAGCTCTTTGCCTAATATCAGGTCATGAAGAATTTCTTCTATGTTTTCTTCCAAAAGTTTCATAGTTCCACATTTAAAAGTATAATCCATTTTGACTTAATTTGGTATAAGGTGTGAGGGTCAGCTTGACATTCCTTTTTTTTTTTGCATATGGATATTATATTATTTTTAAATGAATTAATAAGTATTTTAATTTATTTCTCATTTTAATTCTAACATATTAAATAACAAAAGAGTAACCCACAAGCTCCTCAATAATTTTAGTGTGAAGGATCTTGAGTTCAAAAACTTTGAGAACCACTGCACTGTATCATTAAACCAAGGCCTTTTCTTTTCTTTATTGTTTTGTTGTTGTTGTTGTTTGTTTGTTTTGTTTTTGTTAATCCTCACCTGAGGATATTTTTCCATTAGAGAATGGAAGGGAGGGGGATATACAAAGAGAGAAACATCCATGTGAGACATATCTATTAGTTACCTCTCATATGCGCCCCAACCGGCTAGGGCCCAAGGCCATTTCTTATTCATTTTCCTTGACCTCTTAGTAGCATTTGGTAATGAACAGCTCTACCCTGAAATGAAACTCTTCCTCTTATTAAGAACTGTGAAGAGTCTGAGATTTTACTCTACTTTCAAACTTAACAGTTGCCACAGTTTCATGGACAGTGGCAAAGGACACAGGACTCTTCGTCATGGACAAAGGATCGTTTACAGCAAATAGCTGTAGTCAAAGTATCAGCTTTTGTGTTGGCTCCTTAACACCCACTTCCCAAAAGGAGATGGAAAGAGGGCTAGATAATACCTGTGTATACAGTAGGGGGTATTATAGGAGAAGGACCCTGAATGTAGGGAACCCAAATCTTTAACATTCGTCAGTAAGCATGCCTACCCTTTGTTCCGGAGGAAGACACTCGCTCTATCTTCTGGGTTGTTTTTTCACTAAACAAATAAACATCCTTCAAAAACAGTCCAGAGCAAAGGCAGTCAGTGGCTCTGCTCACAAGATGTGCAGATATTAAAGAGATCCTTGGAGAAGAACACCTACCCAACAGCTACCACTGCCGTATTTCTTTGCTTTGTTCAATTTCCCTTCCTCCTTATTCAATCTCCCTACCGGAAAAATGTAGGAAATATATATACTTAGATGCAGTCTGGGTCCAGGTCTTCTTTCTCTGCAAAACATTCCTTGAAGAAATCATTTTCCCTGGGAATTCTAATGTTCACCTGTGAGCCCATGGCTACATTCTACAGTTTAGTTCCCCAAATTCCTTTAGACTCCAGTCCCCTGTTGCCAATTTGGATGTCTCAGAGTCAGCTCAAGCTCAATGGAATTGCACAGCCCATTTGGCTTATGTGTAAGAAAACATCTTAGTTGACACAGGGGAATTTAACACTCCCCAACTGTGGCTAACTTTTCCCTAATATCTATTCTTCCTTTCTTTTTGATAACAAACTGCTAAATTGCTGGGTACAGAATAAAGGCACCATTTCCTTGCAGCCACGTGACCAAGTTCAAATCACTAGGATATGAGTAGTAGTAATGTGTGAAACTTCAGGCCATGCCTTCCCTATAACACCATGTAGTTACACAATCACAGATCATTGCTGAGGAGAGCAATACTCAGATGTGTGAATAGAATCCAAATGACAATAAACACATACGTCTAATATTAGAGGGGTTATGGGGGAGGGGACGAAAACAGGAAAACACAGCATATTCACCTCAATTTTCCCTTGATTTTAAAAATGTTCTTTGTAGTAGTTAAAATGTGATAAATGTTGGGAACACAAAACACATCAATCGGGGATGTTAGCTACATAAATTGTAAAACCAAAATAATAGTCCAATTGGTTCCATAAGATTCTGAAATTTTTATCCAGATAGAGGCTACAGATGGGAAAAAAATTAAGTGTCAACTTTTAGAAAGACCACTGGCAACCATATCAGCTAGTGGCCTAACCAAAGGACTCAGACAAGGGGAAGAAAATGCCACCATTGGTCCTGGCTGGTTTGGCCATCCCCTTGCTTTCAAGCCTCCCTCAGATACCTGTTATTCAAGGCACCTTTTCGTGTGCCCAATCACTGTTCCTGTTCCACATTAGTGTGTTCTGCTAACAGGATAGCTACAGAGTGAGTAAAAAGGTTTCGCTCTATAGGCACGTAGCTGCCTATCAGAGGTCCAAAAAAAGTCAGGCAAAACAGATGGTAATGTGGATCCTCAAGATGAAGCTTTAACTCATCACTGGTGAAATGAGAAAAATGAAGACAATGCAGTGAGCATTTCATGAAACTAAATTTGCTAGATTTCAAGGATTATCCTTGTATCAGTTGGGATCCCAATAGGAAATAAATGGGATGATCATCCAAGAAGGGTTTACAAAGGGAGTAATGACAAAGGTGTTGGTGGGATGTAAAACAACCATATAAGACAGATAGTATAGCTAACAGCAGATCAGCTACCACCACTCCTAAGCCAAAGGGTCAAAAGTGAGAGGGGGTGGTTACCAGGATCAGAATAGGTCCTTCTACTAGTGGCAGTGACTCTTCCTTAGAGGGACACCATCAGCCTGGAGGAACCTCACAGGAAAGAACAGGGAATAAATACCTGCCTTCACTCTCCTCCCTCTCATCTCTATGGCTGAACCCCACTGGAAGCCACAGGGCCCAGGTGTTCTGTTAATGGCGCCTACACAAGTCAGCCTTCCAGGGCAGAGCAGAGAGAAGGGAGCCACACTGTCTGGAGGGGCCCTCTGCACCCTCTTTCCATTTAAGACTTTACTCTCCTCCTTTTATCTGGGGGTTATCATTTTTTCCCTCTGAAATGAGGATGGCAATAGATGTTAGTAGTTGTTGTTTTTCTAATATCCTTACCAGGCAAAATAAAATGATACCAACACTAAGTTGGTCCCCGACCTGGGAATTGCTGTTCTTATTGTCTGTGACATAATGTTAAATCTTTGCTAGGCATCAGTATTTGATGCTGAATTGCACAATTCTGCCTTCTATAGTAAATACCTGAATTACAGAGACTTTTTAGAGGCAAGTAGCTTTAACTTCTACTTCTCTTATATTTCCCAGAGAGCCATGGGCCATGCTGGGCCTAAAGCATGCAACAAATACTTATTTTAATTGTACACGGTCTCTGGATGTTTCATGCTGGGAGAAAATAAGGGATACTGAGAAAGCACTGGCTTCTGAGGCTGATGGGTCCAGGCTCAAATGCAGCTCTACCATGTTTAATGCCCTTGTGACATCATCTTGCCAAAGTCTCATCTTAAACAAAGTGGGAAGTAGTATAAAAGAACCCATCTCAGAGGGTAGTTCAGATGTTGAAGCTGTTAAAGTACACTTGTCAGCACAGAGTAGGCATCCAAGAAACAATGGCTATAATGGCTATTGCTAATGTTATGTAATATCACTTGAGCTGAAAATCAAGGAATAAGAGTGAGTGGTATTCTGATGACACCTATGAGTAACTGTGAATTCCTACCTCTTCCTTTTAAAAAAATGCTTGATTTTAGAGAGAGGGAAAGAGAGAGAGAGAGAGAGAGAGAGAGAGAGAGAAAGAGAGAGAGAGAGAGAAACATCAACCTGTTGCTTCCTGCATGCACCCGGACAGGGGATCGAATCTGCAACCTAGGTATGTGCCCTGACCAGGAATTGAACCCACCACCTTTTATTTTTTTATTTTTTTAAAATATATTTTATTGGTTTTTTACAGAGAGGAAGGGAGAGGGATAGAGAGTTAGAAACATCAATGAGAGAGAAACATCGATCAGCTGCCTCCTGCACACCCCCTACTGGGGATATGCCCGCAACCAAGGTACATGCCCTTGACCGGAATCGAACCTGGGACCCTTCAGTCCGCAGGCCGACGCTCCGTCCACTGAGCCAAACCGGTTAGGGCGAACCCACCACCTTTTAATGTATGGGACAATGTTCCAACCAACTGAGCCACACCAGCCAGGGCAACCTACCTCTTTTCTATCTGGGAACAATAATATCCCGGTAGCTCCTGCTGGGTACCACGAAAGGAAAGTTGTGCCAAAAGCAATCAAGAATGTCTGGGTTTCTGAGTCATTCTCCTCAGCTCTCAAGGATACAGCGGCAGAAACTCTGAGATGCCTTAATTTACTCAGACACTAATCTATGAATTTAACAGACATTACTTTACCTAATCCCTACAAGGACTTGCTGAGTGTTCTTAGGCCCATTTTAGAGAGGAGAAGACTGAAGTGGAACCAGGAGCCAGCTTTGGTTGCATCATTATCTTTCTGGGAAATTGGTCTCTTAAGTCTTTTCAGTAGTAACACTTGACCCCACTGCCACCCAGGGACACAGAACATTCCCCTAATTCCCTCCCATTTCCTGGGATGCATGGGATTTAAAGTCATTTTGCAACAAAAGGAGTTTTAATTTATTAGCTTGTATTGTGTTTTTGTCCCAAAGTAAAGACTACAAAAATCAGCATTCATGAGCCAGTTAAAAATGTGAAGAATTTTCTGTTGTCTGAGTGATGAAGATATCCTCTCAAGTATGCACTGAGGTTTAATTTGACTCCCTTAACATGATCAAATGGATTTGCCATGGAGGCTCATTAGCGTATTGGGTTCCAATTTCCCAAGCCAGCCCCTTCTCTTCCAACCTTTTTCCCCCACCCCCACCAGCCATTTGGGTGAAGCTTGTGACTCAGTGGATTTTGGAAATCCTTCCTGGCACGAGTAGAGGGAGTAAGCAAACGGAAGACTGCTCTGAGGCGAGATTTGTCAAATGTAATGCAATCATCCTTCTTGGTATCGCCAAAGGCATTTGCGTATCAAACAAGTAATTCAAAAATCCTAAATATTTTATGTTCCTAAATACATTTTTAATACACGCTAATCTAAAACCTGTTAGGCTGCAGCCTGCTCCCCTGACCGGAAGCCCAGCTCTAAAGAAAGCACCAGAGCCCTAGCAGGTCTGGCTCAGAGCGCTGGCTTGCTGACTGAAGGGTCCCAGGTTTGATTCTGGCCAAAGGCTCAATCCCTAGTAGGGGGCGTGCAGGAGGCAGCCAATCAGTGATTCTCTCTTATCATTGATGTTTCTATCTCTATCTCCCTCCGCCTTCCTTTCTGAAATCAATAAAAATATTTAAAAAAAAAAAAAAGGAAAGAAAGCATCAGAAACAGCCTCTCATTAATTCCCAGTTCCATTTCTTTCCTTTTGGGTTTACCATGCCTGCACCTTTTCTGCTCCCTAAAATTAAAACCAATTTACACAGAAAGAGAAAAAATACATCTCAGAGTCCTAGATATTTTCTCTCTAGGTAGGCAAGCATTTGCTATGTGTAGAGATGCCTTAAGTCAATGGTTGAACCTGCCCATCTTCCTTTGACCCAGTGAACACGGTGTTAACTCCACAATCTGTTGTTGTTTTTTTAACTACTTTTAGGTTGCCATAATAAAAACCCATACACTTAGCTCCGGCTATTAAAACCTAAGCAAAAAACGATTAATGAGACCCCTTCTGGTGTTTAAGCTCAGAGTTATCGATAAGAACATTCTATAAAAGCAAAAACAGTAACCCAAAGTCCCAAACTCAACCACCACCCAACCCAGATGTTCTAATATGCTGACTGACACCCAACCATTACTTTCACATGCCCTGATCTTTTTTTTAACGTAGTTTTACAAATATATGGCACTCTGTCCAGATATGCAGTCTAGTAGGGCCCACATTCCACAAAGACCCTAAAAGGAAGAAGAAAACTTTTGCTCTGTTGGTATACGAAAATCATGGTGGAAGCCCTCTGAATTCTTCAAGGTTATTGGTGATCTGGCATGGCATCTTGATCTATCGCTGTCATTAATAGAAGAACAATATTCACAGAGAATCACTGAAAGTCTCATGCCTATTGAGAACACTTTAAAGTAGAAACCAAGTAAATCTTCTCGTTTTGTGTAGCCTCTATTTAAACATAAACATATGATTTAGACATGCTCTTTCTTGTTAAACATTTTTTTTGCTCTGTTCGCTTAGCACAGTTCACATTATTATCCTCACATGTACAATGGCAGAGGAATAATTTGAGACACACAGCTTTATTTAATAATGTAATTATCCTATATTGGATTACTTAAAGGGGCTTTGTATTTTTAAGTTCTAGTTTTCCTACACTGGTGATATGCTCTGTCGCGGTAAATGATTCAGGCTTCAATCAAAAGCCCTAAACTCAATTTAGAAAAATACTGAGTATTTATGAATAAGTCAGGATTAATGCAAGAGCCAATTTGCAACCACAGTTGGTGACCTTTCTATTCCTATTCAAAGACTGTGGTGTGGAGGCCAACACAGAGGACAGACCCAAGATTCCAACTCTTTTGCCACCTCAGGGAGGTTGCATAAACCAGAGCACAAAGCCTAAGCTTCCTTCAAGATAAGCTTTTTAAAGGCAGGGCTGAAACTTGCATTGCCTTCCATGTCTTCGACCAGAGATCGAACCCACAACCTTAGTGTATGAGAAAACGCTTTAACCAACTGAGCAACCTGGCCAGGGCTGCTACCTGGCATTCTAAAAAAAAATTGCAGGAGAAAATATAGAAGGTGTTACCTCTGCCACTTATAAGGGAGTATTCATAAGCTGAGCTTCATCCAATGTTGTTGTCAAGAGGGATTTTGTTCTAGCTATTCCCTAATCAGTGGTCGGCAAACTGCGGCTCGAGAGCCACATGCAGCTCTTTGGCCCCTTGAGTGTGGCTCTTCCTAAGCCTTAGGAGTACCCTAATTAAGTTAATAACAATGTACCCACCTATATAGTTTAAGTTTAAAAAATTTGGCTCTCAAAAGAAATTTCAATCGTTGCACTGTTGATATTTGGCTCTGTTGACTAATGAGTTTGCCGACCACTGCCCTAACTCAACTCCATCTGATCCAACTGACTCTGCTCTGTGCCAGGACCACCCATGGAGAGATAAGAATGAGTAAGATACTGGTACTGCCCTTCAGAAACACACAGGGTCCAGGGTCTCCTGTTCCTTGCCTAGATTATGAAGGTAAGTCTCATTCTAGACCTTTGTCAGAAAATCCATTCTCTCTTTCTTATTCAATGTTCTGAGCATCTACTCTGAGCTGGGCCAGGCATGAGGAACAGCTGGGGAAGAAGCCCCTGACCCATGGGCAACAGTAAACAATACACAATAGCCCTCAGCTAAATGTGATTTATATAATGAAGAATAAGTGTCATAAGTGATTTCATTCATTCAAAAACTATTTATTGAGCACTACATATATATCAGGCGTTGGGGTTGTAGTCAGGAATAAAACAGACAAATTCCTACTTTCCTGGAGCCTACAGTCATGATATGTGTGTGTCTGTTTTAGGGGAGATGGCAGAAGAGCCAGATAACAAAGTCTGAAGGAAAAAATTAGAAGAGGCAATAAAGGTAGGCAAGGGGTGAACCTGGGGATTGTTTTAAATCCAGCAATCAGAGAAGGTCTCTCTGCTGAGACCATAAGGGCAGGAGCTGGCAAGGTTAAGACAAGAGAGGAGAGAAGAGAGGTGAGGGAAGAACACAGGACATTGCATGCAGAGGGAATGGAGTATACAAAGGCACTAGAGGAAACCAGTGCATTGTCAAAGTCAAGATTAAAAGAAAAACACACACAACTTGCCCGATGCATAGGTCTTGTAGCTGATGCATGCCTCTAAATTTGAATCCAGACTCCTATTCTCCGAGTTTGTACTAGTGTCACCCCATAAATCAATTTCCATGATTAAAAATTGGCCAGAATCTACTTAATGTCATCTTCTTCTCAGACCTTTAATGTCTACATATGACTATCTTGAGCACTTTGTTGAAAACCAATTTGCATCCTCCCTGAAAGAGAAATAGTTGAGTTTCCTAATGAAACAGCTAATTTCCACAGAATTTAAAGGCTGGCCAATGGGCCAGCTATTCCCTGACATATGCACAAGGTTGAAGGGTGGCTAGGGAAATATCATCTCCTGTTGATGCATTCATTAGAAACACAAACTGGGACATCAATGCCTTTCATCTAGATGTTTAGGTCTTCTTTACTTGGATATATGGGAACTTGATATTATTTAATAAAATGAGCATACTTTTCAGGTTGGGAGAGGCAAAATAACATAGAATCTTACTAAATAAGGCTAACTTTATGTTTTATCTCCTTTAAGCAACTAGAGGGAGTGGGGCTACTTTTATTCATCTTTTTATCACTCCCATAGTTCCTTGTATATACTAATAAATATTGGTTGACTTGAACTGGAAGTTTATAGTCAAAAGTCCTATATTTAGAAATAGAAATGTTATGATTTTCAAGAGCCCCAAGCCTCATCTCTCTTTTCCCACCTTTTCAATACCCATCTTACCCTTGACATAGCTGACCACTTAGAACTCTGTTGCCTATAAGCACAATCTATAGGTTTTGTAGACACACATCCTCCAATCCTCATGGCCAAGATCCAGGTAAAGGCTTATTTTTGCTTAAAAATCAAGGGGCACGGGGGAGGGGGTGTGCACAAGCAGAAAACAGCCTTTAAAAATTAAGACCAAAAATATTGAGGCAACTAAAATATCTCAATATTCTGACATGCTGAGAATGTTTTCACTCCATTGCTTCAAGGGGTCATTTAAGGAATCTGGGGGTCAGGAGTGATTTGCACACCTGCTTAGCTGTCTATTGAATTACTGATCTGGTAACATCAAAAATATGGAGTGAGAAACAGGACCTATACAGTAAAGAAAAAAAGCAAAACAAAACAAAACAAAACAGAGCCTGCTGATAATTTTTAAAAGACACTGCCATTTACGTGATTCATACAATTTGCATTAGGAAAAACATCTTTAGCCTTTTTACTAGAATCTTCTTTATGCTTGCCCAGATAGTTGGGGTGCATACTCACAACCCATTACATTGCTGATGAACACACATTCAGCAGCCAGGAGCACAGAACACAATTAGACTATCATGGAGAATATTCACAAGAAACAGGACAGAACAGGTTATTTCACTTAAGATCTACAGAATTCAATTATTTTCTATATTTATAGCCCATATACACCAGAATTGAGAATAATTTGGCAAAGAGACTGAGTATTACAGCAGTATTTTCATCTGAATTCTAGTAATCTGATATACACTGTGGGATTAACCCAAAGCAAAAGGATTTAATGGCCCAGCAGGCAGTCTATTTTGAGATCCTTCTTCTAAGATCCCCCCAGCCATTTTGGCTGGGACCCTTCCATTTACATCCTTTTGCTGATGCATTTTGCTTTTGTGAAAGATCCCGATGTTATACATCTTAAAGGAGCTGGTCTCGAATACATTCCCTGCCGCCACCACCAACAGAAGAGGAGAAGCAGGAGATGACAAGGGGGTGAAACAAATTCTCAAGTTAGGAGTGTTCTGAAGAAGAGGAAATAGGAGAGGCTTTGAAAAAGTGAAGAGAAAAATGAGGGCGTTTAAAGTAAGTGTGTACAATCAGCTCAACAACAGATTTCCTGGAAGTTGCATCATGAGAGGGGAGGAACCTGGGGAGCACCGGGTTGAAGTTCTTTGGCATACTGATATCAAACATCTGAAATGCAGATTTTTGTCTCCCGACTCCATCTTCTCCCATCTCATTTTATTTTGTTGTGGCTGATGCAAGAGATGCCCCCTAAAGTTCCTTTAAGATCTAAATGGAACCGAACACAATGGGTTTGAGGGTGACCCCTTCACAGTGACTGGAAACCTCCAACATAAATCAAAAACTTCCCGGAGAACCAGGAAGCTTAACTTCACATAAATGAATAGTTTAGTTAGTTATTGTTTTTCAAATAATAGTTAGTAGTCCAATGACTCAATAAATTACTTATTATGCACTATAAAAGTCTAAGACCATGAGAGGCTTCAATGCGCCAATAAAGTTAGGATTAGGGCCGATAACTAGCATCAGCTAAAGACTTGGGGTAAACCATGCTGTGATTTGGTGCTCTATGCTCATGTAAATCTCACTTGATATTCACAGTCCAGCAAGCTTAACCCATTTCACAGATAAGAAGACTGAGACTCCAGAGAAACGAAGTTGACCAGTATGACGTAGAGCAACTAACCGGTGGAGTAAATATTCACACTTGGTTCTATCAAGCTTTAAGACTAAGAGTTTATATTCTAATTAGAAAGAGAAAAGACACGTGAAATTATTAATCAGCACTACCTTCCGATTCGAGCCCAATCTTCTAAACCTGACCTGCTGGATTCCTTGAGGTCTGGCCTCAGTCTTATTTTCCACTAGACCCCTGCCCTTTTGCTGAATGCAGTCCACATCTCCAGTATTATGTCCTTCCTATTTGCCTATGGCTTCTTCTGCCTAGGATTTCCCCCTCTCTCACCATCATTACTCAAAAATCTCCACCCATGGAAGTCCTAGTTCAGGGGTGGACAACCTTTTTGTGAGTGCGTGCCAAAACCAGCAAAATCTCTGACTCAAAATTCTTCTGCGTGCCAACCCTAATTTTTTGAGAACATGTTACGCCTACTTGATATCTCTTAAGGTGTACGTATGTGAAGAACCTTGAAGAAATAATAAAATTCATTCAAGCGACAAAAACACAGTATATGATGATGAAAAATACATTTATTTTTTAATGTATACATGTACACTGATAGTCCGACAGAAAACTTTATGACTCCGTTTGATATTATCAGTGGGACTTTTGCTGCTGCATCACTGATGACAGAGATTTTACATCAGGTTTATATTTCGTGACCTTCAGAGATATGCACGAGCTACTACTTTCATCCGTCAGGCTACTCCTATTACGAGACTTAACAAAATTCATCACTGAGAACAAAGATTCACAAGCGTATGTGGATGAAAACATGGAGAGTAACGCTGTTGCAAAGTTTTTTAAACAGAAAAAATTTTCTGGAATGGCATTCCAAGTCCTCAGTAGTTCATTTTCGACACTATTGAAATTGCTCTTCCCCTCTCTCGTCAATCCATGTCTATGGTCTTTAAGATAACTTGTTATGTAAAATTATTTATTTATCTAAGATGCACCTACACTGAATTTATCTGAAAAATAAAAAAGTCGATATTAAGAAAAAAATTGTAAATGGAAGATTATAAGAGAGGGTTTCGAGTGCCAGCAAAAGTTACTGGCGTGCCATGTTTGGCACGCGTGCCAGGGGTTGCCCACCCCTGTCCTAGTTGGTTTCGAGGACCTGTTTACAAGCTCCTCTTCTCCAGGACACCTTCAGCATGGCTACAAGCCACCTTCCTACTCACATACTTCTTTCTTTCCACATCTCAATCTCTGGACTCTCCTCCCTGAGGCCCGCCTGAGGGCCCTAGAGCAGAAA
>NW_005357311.1:5012514-5022665 GCF_000412655.1 Myotis brandtii | reverse complement strand
TCTGTGTGTCTGCTGCTACTATAATGTGAAGGTGGTCAGAGACAAATTGTGAACAACTGGGCCTGGCTGTGTGCTAATAAAACTTTATTTACAAAACAGGCAGCAGGCCAGATTTGGCCTAAAGGCCTTGCTGACCTCTATTTTCTACCATCTCCTTAGCCAGACAATGTGAATCAGCTCTGAAGATGCTATCTAGGTGTCTCAATGACATCCAGGTACAGCCAGTGGGCACCAGAAGGCATCTGTGATCTGTTTACTGAATTCACCAAGATTAGGCTCAGCCCAGAAATCATGCTGAAGGGAGACTGCTCCCACTTCCACATCTTGCCAAAGGACCTCTTCCCAATCTTCACCAGAATGTCTTTAGACCTAAGTTCAAACATTATTTCTTCTAGAATGCCTCCACAGACCTTCCCAATGAGATCAGATACCCCATCATAGGTCTCTGTATTTTCTCTTCATCACAGTGACCGCATCACAAAAATCAACCATTTATTTGTGATAGTTTGATTAATCATGTGTGTGCTCCCTACCCAAAGGCAGCTCCATGAAGGCAGGATCTACCAGGTTTCCCACCTCTGTCTCTCCAGGGCCAGTGCTGGCCTGCATACAGAAGGTGCTCAGGAGGGACTGGGCCTGAGAACCCTCTCTTGAAAAATGTGCAAGAGGCACCGTGTGCCTGCTGCAGGAGTCATGGGATTCAAAGAGCCCCTTCAAACATTTCATTATACAAGCGCACAGAATTATTACTGATTTATTTGTGTATCAGTCAACTGCCAATGTGACTGCAAGTTCCTAGAGAGCAGGATAGAGGCTTTCAAGAACCAGATGCTGAATAAATAAATAAAGAACTAAAAGAAGCCTGAAGGTGCTGGGTTCTAGTTCTAATCGTCACTCACTAGCTCTGAGCACATGTCCAACATTAGTCTCTGCATCTATTAAATAAAGGGGGCGAGACCCATTCTCTTCCATCTCTCTGATCTTGTAAATCATGAGAGTCTATTAAGATGCCCAAGGCAAATTAGACAAGAGCATCTTTCTCAGACCACCGTGGCAAGTCTTCTTGATCATCTTTATTAACAATCTTTGGCCATTCGTGCCTAAAAACAAATGTACCTGTGCAGATGGCAGAGCCAGAGGCACCAACTGCACCCATGAATACGCCGACTTTCAAGCCAGGATATCTCAGAGAATGCTATCAGTAACCTTCCCTGCCTTGGTGCATGGCAGTGGTCTTCATTCTCCAATGCAAATTTCCAACCGGAACAAAGCCAGCCCAAGTTGGGTAGTCAGAGAAGAAAAACAACTAAACTGGGCCTGGCATTGAGGAAAGCCTGAGGACAAGATAAAGAGTGACGAGATGTTTATTCTCTGGTACAAGATCTGACTCGTTTCCTTTTTTTCAATGGTACTCTGAGCTGAGCTCACACTAGATGATGGCAAGCAAAGCTCAGACCAAAGGGAAGAGAGTATTATGTCAAAATGATTTCTATCTCCAGTGCTCCATTGGGGGGTTGGGACAGGTCTAGTGACAAATAACTGGATGGTAATTTGGACTGTTATCTCTGTTGCATACAAGGCTTCCCTTATAGGGGCTAAAACAACAAAAAATCCAACCAACACCCCCCCCACACACACGCACACTATATGTATACACATATACCCACTGTAACATATATCTACATATACTTATTTAAAAACATATTCCTCCCTTAAAAAAATATACAGAATTAGCAAGTTTAAATTATTCGCACTTAGTTCTTCTTTGTCTCCAGTTATACAGTGTTCTTTTGTGCTGGTAAAACAACATGTGCTTTAATTAGCAAATATCTGTAAATAATTTACTTGCTTTTCAAATACAACAGAACAATGGGGTCAATTTTCACATACATTTACCCAGCATGCACCCTGGGTCTTAAGCCAGACTCTCCCATTGTTCAATAACTATATCAAGCTGTCCAAGTCTTCCTGGCCTCCTTGGTGGAGTGGACGGGTGCGGGTAGGGGGCTGGAAACCCAAGTTCCAGTAGCAACATCCTATTTTGAAAGACCCCAGAAGACAAGCTAAAACAAACTCTTATGATCTCTAACCCTGGAGCCTTCTGCAAGGAATGTGGAAGTGTGCCAAGAGCAAAGGGCACTGGAGTAATGACTGTGGGATGTAGGCACTCTGAGGCCCCCCCCAATGCCCCTCACCCTGGAGAGTGTGAGCCCCAAAACACAAGGTGTAATGTATGAGGCCTATGACTCACACAGAACCTCGTCTAGACTTTGCAGGGTTAAAACTGGGCGCTGCGCATGCAGTGCAAAGAAAGATGTTAAATCAAATGAGAATGACTGCTCCAGGACTGGAGGCACTATTATTTTGAATAAGATTGAAAAGGCCAGAAAAAGCAATTCAAAAACATTTCAATTATGTATTTCCCAGAACTACATCTTTGAGCAACTAATGCAAATGTTACCACCACAATAAAACTTCTTCCCACATAAAAGCATATAAAACAGGTTGAACAGCATATACTTTATATATCATATGCATATTTTTGACTATTAATAAAAAATTCAAAATCTATGTATGCTTTACTCTCCTAAGCAATACAATAATTATGATTAAGGGACAGGCAGCACAAAAAGAGCCAATTTATCTTACTCGTGCTCAGGAATACTATTGTGTAACTAAGCAACTAAAGACAAAATATGGTCTAATTAATTCACTCCTATGCTTATTTAAAAGACACAATTAGAACATTTTTATTTTCCAGCCTGCACAGTAGTTCAACATGCTTGAGGGTGTAGAAAGCAAAGCCTATTATTCTCAAAGACAAGAGTTTAATGTTTAGTGCCACTGATCGGGCTGGAACTCAACTGTGGGGAGGAGGGGGTGTGTTTCCCAGCTGGGCTGTACTTGGAGTCATGAGAGCGGAAAAAGGTAGGGGGAAAGACGTTTATGGGGCCACTAGATTGACGAGCAACACGTTGCCTCTACCCCCTGTTTTTCTCACTATGGCACATGGGTGGAGATGGGACTGTGAGCTTGATGGTCACTTGGGCAAGACACACAGCACTGTAGGACTATTTATGCAGCCAAAAAGATTCTACAGGAAATTCATGTAATTAAACCACCCATCCTCGCCTGGGTGGTAAATGTCAAATCTCCATCTTTAACGCTGCTAACAGTGCATCTGATTTTAAAAGCAGAATTAATTTACGCAAGTATGTGCTGGGAGATTGATGCCATTAGCATGATTCTAAAGAACCATTTCAATAATAATCATCATCTGCACATTTGAAATGTGTTGTCAATACAGACATTCACAGTCCAGGATGTGAGCCATGCTCTCTGAAGGCTAAGACCCTGGTTCTAATCTCTAGCAAGATGGAGAAGAACACAGTGTGGCTGCAAAAAGCAATCCTTGTGCGAGGGAGTTATATATGGAAACAGAGTTTTCAAGAAATGCTGGATCCATGACCACATTTATGAGAGGCGATTGAATCCTTAAACCAACAATCGATAAATTTGTTTTAAATTCCCTTAAAAGCCAAGCCAACGGGTAATCACTAGCTACAATAATATTCTGAGTAGAAGATGGCAAATATCCAACTACCCTGGCTATAAAAAAAAATGACAAGCAAATGCATTTGATTCGAGCAATTATATTCTGGATATTGGTTGAAACTAGACTTTGATAAATGAGCTTGAGTCATGTATCACTAGATGCCACTATGAACAATGGTATGCTTTATTAATAATTAATAACGAAGTATTTACATGTATGGACTCATGTACTTCATAAAAATAACATTTCCTTAGTATGTGCCTGACATTCTAAATGTCAAGAGAGATTATTGCTTACAATTTTGACTCACTATCAAACAGTTTAAGGCAATCAGTCTGAAGAACATGCTGGCTCATAGGAACTGCCAACCAACACTCAGGTGAGGAGTGGCTCTTCTTCCCGAAAGCCTAGTCTTTTTATAGATTGCCAGCCCAAAGCCCTAACATTTTAGGGGCTGATGGCTGGAGATTGGAAAAGCACTCAGAGAGAGAGAGAGAGAGAAAGAGAGAGAGAGAGAGAGAGAGATATGCTGGCTCTAGCCTGATCATTCAGTCCCAAATATTTACTAATTTCTCTGGTAGGCTCCTGAAAAACAACAACCACCTTCTCACTTTTTTTTCACATCCCATGATGCAAAATGACTATGGATTTTAGAAGAGAAAGAAAAAAGGAAAGTGTGAGATGGGGTGCTGGAGCTGGCCCACATATGAATGACTGATCATAGACCCCCTGCCAGAAAGAAATTGGACCAAACTTAAAGAAAGCAGGCTGTGGGAAAGAAGGCATTTTAATTATTTTGTTAGTCATTCAATAAATACTCAGTGAGTAGCACTGAATACTGTGGAGGGACCAAGAAGTTAAAAAGGTACAACCCTCTGCTTCTGAGAACGGCACTATAGGGAAGGCAAAGGGGAAGAACACAGACAAGCATTTATGCAATGCACAGTCCATGGGAGGTTAAAAGCCACAGTGGAACTGTAAGCTCCCTGAGGGCATGGGTTTCTGTCTGTCTTGATCACTGCTGTATCCCAAGGGCCTAGAACAGGCTCTGGCACAAACTAGGTGCTCTATAAATATGCATGGAATGAATGAGACTTCACAGATGAAGATATCGCTTCCTAGTTTCCGGAAAGACCTTGAAAGGCTACAAATAGTGACTTTAGTTAATCTCCCACTTTAACTAGGGAACACAAAGAGTCTGACAGCTTTTCTGTGACCACTATCATCCATGGGGCTAGGCTATGAACTCTTTGAGGGCTGGAGACATTCTCCTTTATCTCTATATTCTGTAGTCCAGCACATACTAGGTCTTCAACCACACCTGAGGAGCTAAATACATTATTTTTCCGAAAACATGCAGATAGTGAGTCTTCCTTTGGATGCATACTGGTTGTATTATCAGCATAATTCACCGACGTGTGATACAGCATCTTATATTGGTTTTACATTTTAAAAAACTCATCTCTCTATCAAGATTGATGAACATATTTTGTTTTGCATCTGTCTCTGTACTTGGAGAGCACTGAGCATTCAACAAGTAGTTTATTAACTCAAGATAGATGATACCAACATTGGCTAGAGGTAGGATCTTCATCATACAAAATATAACTTCTTACTCCTACTGACTCTCATATGTTAACATTCTAGACCCAATGTTGAAATACAGTTTTGTATTTGTAAATGTTTTTGACATAGTAATGTTAAATTATTTCTTAAATTACTGGATCTTGCTTCAAACTCAAGTAGGAAAGAGAAATAGGTACACAGTCACATTCCTTATTTTGGATGAACCCCGTAGGTCAGCAAACTTTTTCTGTAAGGGACCAAATAGTAAATATTTTCCACTGTGTGGGCCATATGGTCACTGTCACAACTACTCAACTCTGCCTCTGTAGTCTGAGAGCAGCTATAAACAATACATAAACAAATGAGTCTGACTATGTTCCAATAAAACTTTATTTACAAAAACAGAGAGTGGACCAGATTTGACCCTCAGGCATTATTAGTCTACTAATGCGTGTCACTATCCAATAAATTCTCTCCATATAACTCATTAGTTCTCACCCTAGTACTAAAGACTCTGCCTGTCAGAGAGTAAATATATTCCTTCTCTTAAAATCACTACTGAAAATAAATAATAACTATTATAGCTCCATCTATAATTTGCTGAGCTATCCTGTAGAAGTACTATGTTGCCAGGCTCTTTTCATTATTATTTCTAACTAGAGGCCCGGTGCATAAAAATTCGTGCACTGGGTGTGGGGGGTGGTGCCTTAGCCTGGCCTGTGCCCTCTCGCAGCCTGGGACCCCTTGGGGATGTCCACCTGCTGACTTAGGCCCGCTCCCTGGGGGATAAGGCCTAAGCTGGCAGCATCCCTCTGGCAGCCTGGGAGCCCTTGGGGGGTGTCCAACTGCGGCTTAGGGCCTAAGCCATAGTCGGACATCCTTAGCACTGTGAAGGCTGGGGAGGAGGCTGGAGAGGCTCCCGTCACCGCCGGTGCGCTTGCAGCCATCAGCCCAGCTTGTGGCTGAGTGGAGCTCCCTCTGTGGGAGCGCACTGACCACCAGGGGGCAGCTCCTGCATTGAGCGTCTGCCCCCTGGTGGTCAGTGTGTGTCATAGCCACCAGTCGTTCTGCCTTAGGGTCAATTTACATATTGCCCTTTTATTATATAGGATTCTTTCAGCAAAGTAGAGATCATTGAATTCATTTTCGAGAAGAAGAAACTGAGGCTCAAATTAAAGAAAATGTCCAAGGCTAATGAGGTCACTGAAGAGGCTCAGAAATTTCTAAAAACTCAGCTACATGGATACAGACCAGAGACTGAATGACCATTCACACTTAGAGCAAGGCCAATCCAGCACCTCCTAGATTTCAGAATGTGTCTGCCTAACCCCAGTTGTGATACAATCAGTCAATATTTTTTAAAATCCTGCCTATCCAGTTGTCAGTATTCATCAATACTAAAATGTAAATCCTTATGGAGCCTTTTATTTTGGTAACACAACTAAACCCACCATATAGGTGAAAGCCAACCTGATTTGGGGGGATCTGAATTAGCTACATATTCTAGCAAACTAACCTTGATGCCATCCTTTCAGAGAAAAGTTTTCTTTAGGAGGGTCTGTGGTAGTGATTTCAAACTTCAATGACAACAATAGCACTAATGTTAATGAAAATAATAATGACATTATTGAAAAATCTACTATGTGCCAACCTCCATTGTAAGCACTTTACATGTATTAACTTGTTTAAATCTTTCAAATAATCCTAAGAAGTAGGTACTATATTCCCATTTTATAGAAGAGAAAACTGAGACACAGGAAGTTTACAATTTGCCCAACTTCACACAGCTAGAGTGAAACTGTTTAAAAAGCAGAATCCTGGACCCCAATTCCAGAGATTCTAATTGAGTAAATTTATTTTTTTTTATTTTTAAATTTAGTTGAAGAGAGAGAGGAAGGGGGGGGGGAGAGAGAGAGAGAGAGACAGACAGACAGACAGACATCAATTTGTCCTACTTATTTATGGATCCATTGGTTGATCCTTGTATGTACCCTGATGGGGGATCGAACCCACAACCTTGGCATATGGGGATGATGCTCTAACCAACTGAATTACTCGGCCAGGGCTTTGAGTTAATTTCAATAGCTGGCTCCAGAGTATGCATTTTAAACTGTTTTTAACCCATGGTGAGGCTGAGAATCAAACCACTTTTAGAAATCCTGCCTGTGTGCCAGAATCTATAATGCCCAGATGTGCTTGATCTTGAATCCCGGACATCATTAGTTTCCTCATGTACACTCACTGTTGCAGATTACCAGCAAACCTTGCAGAATTCAGCCATGGACTGTCAGGCTGAAATCCATGCTTGCACATCCACCTATTTTAAGAGGGTATATTGCCAACAGATCAAGCACTTGGCAATTTGAAAATGAATGTAATCAGAAGTTATACCCAGTAACAGAACCAATTACCCGCCTACTTTGCCATTTTCCTCCTCTAAAGAGCTACTGGCTGAATGTGGCAATTGTGGGTAATTACTGAAGACACTTCACTCTTGCATATGGCCTTGCTATTCACTTTCATGATCATTTAAAACATGATTAGGCCCAGGAAACTCCACATAGACATAAATATTATTATGTTTATTGTTTACAAATTAAGAATATCTAGAATAAAGGTCACCATAATCATAACTCTTTTCTATTTATTTAAGGAATTTACAGTGTATATAGTACTTTCGCCAATATGATGCCTCTTCATACTCACAACAATCCACAGTCAACCTGATTATTGCTCCCATTTTGTTGCTGAAAAAACTGAGGTTCAGAGTGTTTATGATTATTCAATAATCATATAAATAGTAAGTTGCAGAATCAAGATGTGACTCTTTTTGGAAGTAAATGAAGGCAGCAATGTATATAAGCATGCAACTCATCATAATTATTAAAACAAATAATAAAGTATTAATGGTTATTAATAGTGTTATTAAAATGTAACTGTTCTTGTTATAGACCACTGGCTAGAATTAGCTGAACTTTATAGAATAAAAATGGTTCTGCCACCTAAACATCTGGTGACCTTTGGCAAAGCTGATTAACCAGTCATAGTTCAAAATGTTTAAGAAATTGTTCACATTAGTACGCACTTCTAGAACATAATCTGATGTACTCAAGCTCTGGTTTCAGTGGAAAAATAAACCAGCCCTAAAGCTTTAAAAGGCCTAGTTTCTAGCCCGGCAACCTGTGACAAACCATATGAACTCCGCAAGCTTTTGTCTACATCTGTAAAATGGGCAAACACAATCCTGCCTCTCCAGCCTCATACAACTATTACAAAGGTCAGTAAGAAAATAGCCGTCAGAAAAGCCCTTTGCCGATCATAGCAAAGCACACAGGGATGCTATTTGTCATCTCTGCACAATGACAATTTTCCTGCTTTTAGAACTGACGTATTTACACTTCAAGAAATCATAAAAAGACAGACTGGTTCTCATAAGCCAAAAAAGCATACTGAGTCCTGGCTGTCCTTTCGAAATGGATGCTGATGTCAGCTCAATCAGGAAATTATTAACCTCCATTTGGTTACTTAAAATAAACTGTACTGGCTGATTAAATGTGCTGAACATTCTCTCCAAGTAACAATGCACATCACCAAGAAACCTTTCTCTTTCAGTTATACATTGCAAATGGCAAATGCATCATTCAAAACTATTCAAAATCCATAATAAAAATCATTTCACTGTATATAAACAAGTTAATGGAGTAAGTGAAAACAAAGCAAATTTCTTAATGAGAGGGCCCTGTTGCCCCCTCTAGGTGCCAGCAGTAAGTGCTGGTTTCTGTAGGCTCTCCTCGAGAGGCGGCTGCTGCTGCTATTCTGCTAATGAATGACTAACTTAGGCCAGGGGGAAAATGACATCACCCGGGTGGAAAACCGATCTGCATTGGGAAACTTTCTACCTGCTTTACATTTGTCATAATTATTTTGCACAATGCAGCCTGCATTTGCATAATTTTGAGGCGTGTCATTATCTCAATTGAAAATTGTTTTAATATGGCTGAATAATTCACAATGACATCAGCCCAAGTCCTAATGAAATATACAAGTATAATCATACAGCTAATTACCAGCCGTGTTAGCATTAAAAAACAAATCATGCATAATATTAGACGATGTATATGCAGCTGAGGATTATAAATAGAGCCATCTCCCTCCCCAAATCCCCTAGAGTTTACTTTTAAATGGCAAGATTAATTTTCTCAGGTATGGCTTATATAGCAGTAACAAAATACACAGATCATTACAATGGTTCACTTTCATTTTCCCATAATGAACAATTTTCTTTAAAAAACCGTGTATTTAAAAATACATCTATTCAATATCAGCAGTTCTAACAGATGCAACCTTCCGCTAAAATTATTGGCTTTTATTCTTAAATCAGAATTCACTATTTAATTACACCAACAGAAATTAAAACCGGGCCAAGTGGGGTCTTTAAAATTTTTTCCAATTTCAATTCAAAAATTTAAAAAAAAGTGACCACAAAATATCCCATAAAACACTGAATAATTTCCTTCTGGGTTTAGTCAGAAGTCTATTAGGCACCAGCTCTTTTCTGGATATTTAATCCTTCCCTTTTCCAGATCACAGGCCATTTACACCAACAGAAATTAAAACCGGGCCAAGTGGGGTCTTTAAAATTTTTTCCAATTTCAATTCAAAAATTTAAAAAAAAGTGACCACAAAATATCCCATAAAACACTGAATAATTTCCTTCTGGGTTTAGTCAGAAGTCTATTAGGCACCAGCTCTTTTCTGGATATTTAATCCTTCCCTTTTCCAGATCACAGGCCATGTTGAAGTAATAAATTTGAAAAGCAAAAAAGAAATCAGGAGGGGGGGGGCGGAGGAGGAGGAAGACAGCTGCGCAGGAAAGTTGGGTCGGGGGAGGGGTCGAGCTAGACCTCGGGAGGGGGAAAGAGCTCAACCTGTTGGTAGGTTGCAGGATTTTTCACAGCATTTGCAAACAACACCTTTATAAAACTGCAGGCAGACATCGGGAAACGTGAACATTTAAAACCCTAAGATG
>NW_005357311.1:5011941-5012432 GCF_000412655.1 Myotis brandtii | reverse complement strand
TGAGAGGAGGGCGGGGCTTATTTCCGAAGAGGCAGATCTCGGAGGGCGAACGTTCTTGACGAACTCCGGTAATTAACCGGCAATGCCCACTGATGGGTAATTCGATCCTGGGGAGAGGGAGTGGACTGGCGATGCCAAAAGTACCATCCACTCCATCCGACCACGGAATTCTGGAAGGACTGGCAGGCAGCTCCCAGCTCCGGGCGGAGTTACACGGGGAACCATTCATTTAACAAAAAGATCCTTACACCTACCTCGAAAGCTCGAGAGACTGGCACAGAGCTAGCTGCCCTCAAAAGTCTCAGTTTGATTACCCTGCTCTCGCCTGGGCAACACAAAGCCTTGCCAGGCGGCGCGGCGCCCCTCCTCCCCGCCGCACCGTGGGCACACACTCCCCAAAATAGTTCCCCCGGTAGGTACCAGGGCGCGGAGGTCGGTCAGCTGACAAGGGGAGCTCGCAGAACTGCGGGCACAGAGCAAAGGACAGAGCC
>NW_005357311.1:5006150-5011523 GCF_000412655.1 Myotis brandtii | reverse complement strand
GGCATCCCCCCCAATACACACACACACACACACACACACACACACACACACACACATCCTTGAACAAAACCCTTCTCGAACAAGTTATCTGATCTTGACTAAAATCAGCAGTTGGATCCTCTTTGTAAAGCTGACAGCCAAACTCTGACAATGGCAAAATACTCGAGCCCCAGCTAGTGGCGCTACCCCTTTAAAAAAGGAGTCGATCCTGCTCGCCTGCAGAAGTGAATACAGTATTTTCAAGCTTGCCCTGTAATAAGCATTACGAGGGGGAAATAATAAAGAAAGAAGAGAGGGAGATATAAGTTTACCACCTCGCCATGGTCGCTATTTCTGCCCTGGGGAGTATCTTCTGGGAGGAAATAAAGTTTAGAGCTGGATAAAAGTTGCCGGCTGGTCCTCTCTTCCCACAACAGCTGGAGCTCCGCTATGCAAATCGGATCCTTTGGCGTACATCTTACAAAGAAAAAGTCGCCAAGGGACAAAATTCTTGGTTTGCCTTCAAGGTGGAATTGAAAAGCCTTGTAGAAAATGTAAGGTCCGTGCAAGCCACACGGTGAGCCGACCCACTGCAGGGGGAAAAAAAAAAAAAAAGCACCAAATAAATAATGTAGCCATCAGAGCACAAACATCTATTTCCAGACACATTTACACACAGACATCCACACTCTTAATACAGAAGAGCCATCAGATATAAAGCTGGGTGTAAAAATAATAGACCCCACAAATTTTCTGCTTCCCTTAAAAAAATTTTTTTTAAAAAACCTCCGGGCCCCCCCACCGCCACCTCTCCCTACCTCTCCATCGGAGGCGGTAAAATTACATTATGTATGTATGATCAGTGCAGGGATTTTTTTAAACAATAAAAATGATTTGGGGGGATGCAGAGGGTAAAAGTTTGGTGAAAAGTTTGTGGGGGGTGTGGGTGGGTGTAGAGGTGTGGGTGAGCTGGGGGGCTGGGGGGTTCCGAGGGGTGCCGGGATCGGAGGAGCGGAGGAGAGCGAAATACCTGGAGTGAGTTGGGCTCCATCTCGACGTTCTGAATTGATTGAACTCAACATTCTCTCCAAACTTGTTGGCTTGAATGGATTGCATCAGGTCCTGGCAGGGAAAAACATTCTCTGTCTTCAGCCGGCGTAATGTCTCAATATAAAACTGAGTTCTTGCCTCCCCTTCGGCACCAAAATGATTGAAAATATGTCCTAATATTTCTCTGACGACTCAATTTTAAGCTCCTGTCAAAACTGTGTAGGATTCCCTCCAAATGTAGGTTGATCAAATTCATAACCGGGAGAAAGGCTCCGTCCGATCTCGGCGGGAAGCGGATGGATCAAGGCAAAAAACATATAGGAAGGTCTGTAAAAATAAAATCCACCCCAAAACTGTGTGAAGATGAGATCTCCCTCTGCCCCATCTCCCTTGTCTATGGGTGTCGGCTGATGAGATTTTTGGAGGAGACGAGAGTTGACGAGCTCCGCTGTGCATCTGACAGGACCTGCTTGTATATGTCTAATATAAAGAACATTTCCTGCAGAGATTCCGGGGCGCTGCTCCTCTTTCTAATGCTCCTTAGCAGATTTGCTGTTATTAGACATGTAGATTTGTTTGATAGTTAAATTACGCTTCCTCACTGCCATGTTTTCGAGAACTAATCTGTTAAATTATCTTTTGATGCCTATTTACATGGAAGGGGAAAGTGGGTTATCGATTATATAAACATATAAATATTAATGCATTTGTTCGCTTCGCAAAAAAAAAAAAAAAACTCAGCATAAAATAAATAAATAAAAAGACCAGAAAGACAAGTGAGCAATGCACACACATCTCAGGATTTTGCCAACAATATTGAACGGACAGAGACTGCATTTAGGGACTGGAACAATAAACGATGCATGATAAATCAATAAATGCGAGCAGCGAGTCTGCTCGGAATATGAATTCAGGCTCCCGGTTCTGCATGTGCATTCTTTAATTTTGAAGTATATACACTAGTACGTGTTTACAATGCTGATGGACGCCAAGGGCGCTCTCAAATGATAATGTGTTTATATAACCCAGCGCTACAGGAATAATATACCGACTCCTACCCCACCCCCACTCCCTCCCCCGCCAAAAGAGGGAGGGGGAGCTTCCTCAATAATAGTTTGAAACTGAAAAAAAAAAAAAAATCCATTTCCCAAATATTTAAACACCAAAAGAAATTAAGCTGTTGAAAACCGGGGGCATGAACCGTAAGACAATAAAGGCTTTAAATGTGTATATTTATTGTTCTGGAGCCCTGGAAACTGAAAAAAAAAAAAAAATCCATTTGCCAACTAGTTAAATACCACCAGAAATTAAGCTGTTGAAAACCGGGGGCATGAACCGTAAGACAATAAAGGCTTTAAATGTGTATATTTATTGTTCTGGAGCCCTGGAGAATTGCGAGGTTTGCATGCACGGCTATTATGCAAACACAGAGAAACTTAAGAGCGACAGAACAAGGAACAGGCAGAGACTGCAAAGCCCTCGCTCGCTCGCTCCGACCCAGCTGCCGGTCCTCCGCCAGGCTAGATTGCATTTTCGCAGTGTTGATGTAAAATGGTGTACTCGCTTCCCCCGCGCTCCCCCACCCGCTCCCCCGCTCTCCTCCCACTCCTTCCAGCACCCCCCACCCCCGATGATTTTATTATATTGGCACCAATCTTTCCAAAGTGGGTCTGGCGTGCTAAAAAAGTAAACATGTACTATATGGGGAATAAGGTCTGTATAGTATGACAGTTGAAACTTGATCTGTGATAAAATTACAGGATGTTGAAATTACTAGTAAGCTATTTTTAACGCTTTCGCAACGTTTCACCTCTAGTCACAGCATCTAGTTGAAACAGGATTACTTTAATGAAAATTATATTCACATGGCTGAAGTTAATGCACCCGGCAGAGCACAAATATTCAGTTGACTTGAGGTGGAAAGACCCTCTGTGTGTATTTTTATGCCTTTTCATAACGTCTGCGTCCGCTGCAGTAAGAATTAGGGCACTTAACATTATCTAAACCACATTTTTGATTCAGAACATGGGGAAGTAATAAAAGGCAAGATCTATCTCGTTCCTATACACACAGAGATAAACGGAAGAAAATGGCAGATCCTCCAATTACAATAAGTAATAAAAGCCCATGCCAAACAGCCGGTGTTCTGAAAGATGTCGAAAACTATTTTAATAATTTAAAGTAATATCACAACTCTGCATCATGAAGGAGGACAATATAACAATTCACAGTCTCCCAGCTTTTCCATTAGCCAAATTATGACTTGCACATCACTCTTTAATTATCTTCCTTGAAATTTCATCTGATCTTTCTATTTTATAAACATGGGTTATAAAGAGAAATTACAGCTCTCCTGCTCTGCTCTCTCTCTTTTTAACTTTATGATGCATACTGCAGACATTTGATTAGAATAACCCATTTTGTTCATTTTTTTAACATATGAATGGACTTGACTGAGGGGCATTTTACATATTTTTTTAAATACATGAGAGATGCCTAAGGCTTCAGTTAGTCTGTCGTGTTAGCATAAATACATATATTCAGTTCAAGTAATCCTATATTAAAAAACTTGAGTTGCAGTATTTTGACAAGATCATATATAAGATCGACTCTGAGTCAGTTTCCTGTATGACCAATGCAGCAGCATTTGTGCAGGAAACCTCAACAGAATGCCTGAGGGTATCCCTCAATTGTATATTAAATCTCTCAAAAAATACACAGCTCTTTACAGCATCTAAGCAACTTCTACTGTTGTGGTGCTATAAGTCTTTAAGCATCTGTAAGGGACTTTATCTAATTAGCAACCCTGTTTCTATGTCTGCTCAAGGTAGGCGCTGAACTAGGCTGCATGCTGCGTAATCTCTCTGCTCGCAAACTCCCGATAAGGTTTTTGTGATGTTAACAATTGCAGGGATCTAGGTCTGAATATGTTTGAAATCTGCAGTCTTGCAATCAGATGAATGGTAAATTTCAAAATTGAATCACAGGGGTGTCTCCCCTCTCTTTTTACAGCACCATCACCACCATCCCCATGAACATAATAAAATGTAATAAATCAAACCTCGGGTCCAATACTGTGAATGGCTTTTAAAATCATAGATCACCATGGTGTGTGTTTACAAAAAAAACTCACCAAAAAGCCCCCTTTTATTTTACCTCTTTAGTATGATGCTTGATAGGCACCTGTAAATTATCTGTGTAGCAAATATCCATACAAAGAAACTTTCAATTAAGATAAGGAGATTGTACTGAAACAGTTCTTTGAAGTAATGTAGTTAATAGCCTGTTTGATTTCTGCTTGTGAGAGAGTAATAACGTGGATTCAAGGCTCCATCAATCACAGAGCAGATGTAAGACTTGAGACACCGACACCCAGGGGAATAGAGGCAAACTCCTGCCGTGCAGGGTCCCTGGGCTAATGTAAAGTAAATACTCATAAACAGATTGAATGTTGTAAGGAGACAATCCATTCAGGACAGTTATAATCATGAAAGCAACTGCTCTATTTATCTATAAAAATAAAAAAGCTTGAGGCTGGGACTCACTGTGTATAAAAGAGGAGTGGTGGTGGGGGGAGCAGTGTATGTTTATATGATCCACTATTTCTGGGCTCTCATATTGAAACACAGGAACCTATACCTACATATATATATTCCTGCTGCTTAGCTAGCCAAAAATCCCACTCTTTTCAGCTATGTGGTTTTTAAAAGATAAAAAATTAAAAATCAGTCTCACCCCTCTAGGGGCCAAGGGAACGGTGGACTCATTATTCAGTGTCCATGAATCGTTTCATAAAGGATCAGGAGGATTAAGTTAGTTGCAAAAACCAGCAGTGACATAATTAGGCAGCTTGGACTATAATAAACAGGACCATAAAAAAAAAAGTACAGTTTGAAGAAAGAAGGCGACCATTTCCAAAATCCAAACCTCTCTGCGAACCTCTGGGCCTCCCCCTCCCCCAAATTGCAAAAGACAACTGAAGCATTTTTGACCTTGGCTACAATAATACTTCATGTTTTAGCACTTTAGTCAGCATTTTATCTACTAATTGCTACACACTACCGCATGTGGCTCGAATCTGCCACTGCAGCTCTCTGTCATTGGTGAGCGAATTGCTTGATAAAGACTGGGAATTCAACCTGGCTGTTTCCTTTTTTGCTCCCCCTCGTTCACCCCTCCCCCCTTTTTTTTCTTTCTTCTTCCAGCTACAAGCCTCTAATTTTTCCAGAAAATACCGCATGGATCAGAACAGGGCAGGTGAATGATTCCCTTATCTCCTTCCACTGGTTAAACTCGGATCACTTTGGCGACCCCGAGGCAAAGGAGGGCGGGGAGGAATGAGAG
>NW_005357311.1:5001897-5006094 GCF_000412655.1 Myotis brandtii | reverse complement strand
CTGGTGGATCTGATGCTAGGTGATTCTGCACGTTGGTCCCTTGGCTAGCCTATCGTGTGTTGGAAGGCCGTGGGACTCCGCAATGCCCACCTGGGGACCTCGAGTTAGGGGCTCTCTCTCGTTCTGCTCGGTCAAGAAATGGGGTTCGAGGAGGGTAGCCCCAGAGGCTGAGACTGATTCGTGGATTGAAAAGCCAGCCCTTTCTGAGGGTCAGCCACCGCCTAGTCTCCTCCCCCTGGCAAGCCTGGCGCCATAGTGAGGGGGTGGGTGGCGTTATTCATAAGGCGGCCTCCGGCAGAGCAGGCTTGCCAAGTCTTAGTGCAACAAGTCTATTGGTTTGAAGGATAAACCGGGTTATACGGGTCACTGCTTTTCAGGAGACCTCTAGTGGTCAAAGGTTGAGCTACATCTTAAATTTGGGGCTCCTATTTGTCTCATCTCTAGGCTATCCTGGGGGTTAGGTCTCCAACTCAGGGCCAGGCAGTAAAGGCCGGTAGCTTGGGACAGATTTCTCATGGACTTGAGGCCAGAACCAGGAGAGAAGCAGGGAACTCAGAGAAATGGACCCCCCGAGGGGTCATGTGATGCCCTTTGTGGGCACTGGAGGCCCCAAGTTCCTCTGCCCTTAGAGATGGAGACTTCCTCTCTTATCTTGATTTTCCTCCCAGGTCTGAGATTAATCAAGTATTCTCAGGGGAGTTGGATTAAATTTGCCCAAGCCATTTCCAGTTACAATAGCAATGCTGAGTCTATTTATTTATTTTTCTAATTTGTTTGTAAATTAAAGCCAAGTCCCACTCCCTCACCCTAATCACAAATAACACCCAAACACCCTTTAATTTAACAATTCATTACCTTCAAGTGCCCTTGACATTTATGGGTTATTTAGTTTAGGAATAACTAAGCTTTTCTCTTTTTTTCTACTTTTTAAAAATTGCATGCACTGCAATGGTGTAGATGTGACTTGACTAAATTGTGACCTTTTCCCTATATGCAGAATGCCACGGCATCCCATGTCAGGTGGGGAGGTGCTGGGGGAAAGGGTGGTGGTGACCTAAGGCCTTCTTGTTCTTCAGACTCATTTGTGACCCATACATTAATAAAGAATTTGATCAAATTGACCCCCAGCTGGGGGATTGCTGTGAATAGCTATCTTAGATCATTTCTAAAACAGGGGTCCCAGCCATCTGAGGTTATTAAAACATCTTGCCATACCTGATTTTTAGAAAAGAAGACAAGAAATGTACAGACATAAAGTCTTGGCTCCACTGGGGGGACTCATATACTGCCCACTAAAACTTTCTCTGTGCAGTTTCAAATGGACATTAATGATGCCTTGTGTTTGGTGATTTATATCTTAAATTACTTGACGAGCATTAAGTAACTCATTACTTAGAAGCAGAGTGGGTAGGGTAGGTAAATCACTAGACCGAAAGTCAAGGGGACCATTCTTCACTGATTTTCTATGTCTCCTTGTCCATGGCTATAATTACCTGCAGGACTCAAACCCTAATTCTGGCTTTGTTGAAATTTCTCAGATAATTGTGGCAAAATTATCCAGACTGGTCATCTGTGTACCAGTAGTGGCAGCCCCCCTTCCGCCCCGCCCCCCCCCCCGCCCCTGCCCCCGCCCCGTGCTAGGTCATCAACCAAAACCATGGAAGCGCCAGCAAGTCCCTAGGCTGCTTCCACCTACATTTTGCCATGACACAGACTGATAATTTTATGACTTGTTATTACAGGTTGAAATATGTAGATGCAGTAATTCACTGAGGGTGTAAAGAGATTTGAGTACTTCAGAGGAAAAATACTACCAAGAAGAATAGTGAGGTTGTTTCTGTTCTCATCTTCAATAAGCTTTAGCCAAAATGAAATTGGGCAAGCTTTTCACAAAGAAGGTAGGTGACCAGATAGCCTCACTCAGGGCTTACACAATGCCTTTCTCAGACTGTGCTAAAACCAGCTCTTATGGCCTTACCAGCAATTTTGCAAGCTGGCTATTAAACACATCCATTATTAAACATTAAATTATATAAAGTTGCAATTAAATGAATTAAAAACATATTCAAAACATATCACTTTCTAATTATTTTACTATATCTGTACTTTTGAGGTTATGTTGACCTTTTGTATTTTTATGGTTGCAGCACAATATAACGTGTGCTATTCCACATCTCTTCCCAACCAATGTCCATTGGCATTACATTGGTAGCTTGAAATTTGCTGTGGTGGGAGTATTTAGACCCTGGAACTCAGCAAACATTACAAATCAGTGCTTGATTTATTGTATTGTTGATTGCTTAGACTTAAGAAAGTGATGGAGAAAATGTTAATATTGTAAATTGTGATGGTTAATTTTATGTGTCAGCTTGACTGGCCCCGTGTGTGGGCCTCATCCAATCAGTTGAAGGCCTGAATAAAACAAAAGTCTGAGTAAGAGGAAACTCCTGCCTGACTAATTGATCTGGGACATGGGCTTTTTATTCTGGCCTTTGAAATCATACTCAAACATTGGCTTTTTAAAAAATATGTTTTTATTGATTTTAGAGAGAGAGAGGAAGAGAGCGATAGAAACATGGATGAGAGAGAAACATCAATCGACTGCCTCCTGCATGTCCCTACTGGTGATCAGATCGAGCCCACAACCCAGGCATGTGCCCTGACCGGGAATCAAACTGGTGACCTCCTGGTGAATGGGACAACGCTCATCCAACTGAGTCATACCAGCCAGGTTCAAACATTGGCTCTCTATGGTTTCAAGCCTGCCAGCTTTTAGACTAGAACTTACAACATAGGCTCTCCTAGTTCTTAGGCCTTTGGACTCAGACTGGAAATACGCATCAGCTCTGCTGGGTCTCCTGGGAACCAACTACATATCTTGGGACATCTTAGACTTCATAAATCATGGGAGCCTGTTGGTTCTGTGTCTTTGGCGAGCCCTGACTAATATATACATTAAACTTAAATTGTGCCAAGTCTGTAGTCAATTATATTGTGAATAGTACAAAACATTGAGAAAATATTTGAAAGTTATTATCTGATTCAGCAAAGAGGTAGCTCATGTCATTGACAAAGGAGGTGATGTTCTGGGATACGTCTTTGTCTTTTCACTTTCATCTTACTCCTTAATATAAATGAAAATATCAACTAACATTCAAGATGGAACTACACTCATTTGTAAATTGCAATTATAGTTTAGCTATAGATACAAGAGTTCAGAAAATAGTTAATAAAACCACTCAATGAAAACAGATTGGCTATATTAAATTTACAGTGAAGAATGTTGCATATTATATTATTTTGTACATTTGTTTGCACTTCCTGTGTATTAGCAAAGTATATAATGAGCTTACATACCACACATATATATGTATACAGACATATATACACATCTAGACCTATACAAACAAATAATTACATAGTTTTTTTGTGGGTGGGGAACTAGTTAAATATTTAGAAACACACCTCTGTCTAAAGGTAGCCTGAGTCCAACATGCAACCCAAATTTCTCTAGAGCTGGAGTGGCATACTATATAGCCTACCACTCATTTTTGTGCAACCCATGAGTTAAGAATGTGTTTTACATTTTAAATGGTTGAATAAAGTCACTAGAAGAATAGTATTTTCTGTGGAATCTGAGAGGGAAGGTGGGGGAGGGTAGGTGGGTGGGTGGAAGGAGATCAATGAAAAAACTTGTAGGCATATATGCAGCGGTTCTCAACCTCTGGGCACCGAGGACGCCGAGCCCACGGGGCCAGTGGGCGAGCACACACCCCTCTGCCCTGCCCTTCCCGGTCCCCGTCCCACACATCCCCACAGATTGCGCTGGAAGACGTCCACTTGGCGTGGAGTAATTGGAAACCAGAACATCAAATGGCTTGTCCGAGGGGGAGGGGGTGGGGGCGAGAGATAGTTGTTAATGCTTAACGTGTTTGTGCCGGTTACACGACCGCTTTGAAATCCGCCCGGGCAGATCTGCAAGTTATTTGAATGTATTATTCCAGTACCTGTCATTTATCACTTTATTCAACACGTCTTTGCCAACTCAATAGCTTTTGATCTCACTCTGCCTCCATTTCGTAATTTCCGCCCTCTTAAACATATCAAATACTTACTTACAAAAAAAAAAACCTGAACAATATCGAAACCCACCGAAAGAAACCCACCCAGCCCCGACCGAGCCAGACGCGAAGGTAC
>NW_005357311.1:4883471-5000398 GCF_000412655.1 Myotis brandtii | reverse complement strand
CCCTTTCACAGGGGTCGCCTAAGACCATTGGAAAACACATATATAATTACATATTGTTTTTGTGATTAATCACTATGCTTTAATTATGTTCAATTTGTAACAATGAAATTGGGGGTCACCACAACATGAGGAACTGTATTAAAGGGTTGCGGCATTAGGAAGGTTGAGAACCACTGCCCTAGTGACTGCTGGCTGCCAGCAGGGTACTCCCTCCCTTCCCCCAGGCCGACCCCACCCCCTGATCAAACTCCCAGGCAAACTCCTGGTAGAGGAGACAATTTGCATGCTACGCTTTTATTATATAAGATTCTTTGTGACCTGTTTAAGAAATCTTTGAATATTTCACTTTTCATTACAACCTCCCCAGAGAGCCCTGCACTGTGCTTAAGTGTGACACTGGCCTCCTTATTGTATGTTTCATTGTCCAGACTGGCACTGACCTCTCTGGGCCTGGGGCGTGAGTCCAAATGGTGTCCTCTGATGTTCTTGCTGGTGGACCAGTAGCAGTGGACTTGGGTTCAGACTGATATTCAGACTTAAAAGCCCCAAATGGCCTTATGGGCATTAAGGACAGGCAACAACACAGCAATGATGTGTGTGGTCACAAGATACTGGGCTGGAAGGTTAAGGATCCCGTAAGCTACAGAAAACTCTAGGCTTTGGGTCCTTTCAGCTTCATAAGTAGTGGTCACCTATTTCCTGTGGTAGAGTCTAGGAGGCCCGGCTCAGATACTCCACCTGTTTCCTTTTCTCCTATTTGTCTAGGGATGTTGGCTGCTGATAGGTTACAGGTTTTCTGCTGAGTCTCTTTCAGGAGTCACTCCAACATGGGACACTTCTGAAGGACCATCCCTTCCCCTTCCCAGGAGATTAGCTGAGTCCTCCTTTGCAAATAAATCAGTCACTTTCACACTCTCCCTAATGCCCTGCCTTCACTCCTTCATAGGTGTGGGTCTCCGGAACTCTTACAGAAACTTCTTGCAAGCAAACCTCCTCTCAGAGTCTGCTCCCTGGAGCCTCTAGGGACCTTCAGGAGTTTGTGAGCAGTGCTGCTCTGCTGCAGCTGTGGCTCATCAATATCGGCTCCTCAGTTCTCGATAAAGTCTCAGTAATGAGGTGCAGGTGCTTGGAATGGCGCACAGTCCTCTGCCAGATCCCATTCTTCTTGGATGCAGTACAGACATTCTCTGATGGCTCCCCGAGGTAACGCTGACCAAGGGTCAGGTCCTCAGGTATTCCTGAGACTAGAGGATGACCACAGTGTCAGCTGTTATGCTTTCTGTTCTAAGGTATGAGCGTGCGCATGCACATACACACACAGACACACACACACATATCTCTGCATTTATGTGTATATATGTGGATCCACATACATCTCGGGTGCGTGTACATGTGTACATTTTATACATAAGTGTGTATCAAGCTAGCAAACTGTTAAAGAAATATATTCTAACTTTATGCCCTGACAAAATAGGAATACCAGGTTCAGGGTTAGAAATTTCAGTCTTTGGAGTTTTGTGGCAGGATATGGAAGCACATGGAGACCCAGCCCCAACCCGTGCCAGGGCCGCCGCTGTTTTCCTTCATCTTCAACTCTCACACCCGAGGGCCGTCACCCCTTCCCTTCACCAGCACCCCCATCACTCCCCAGGCTTAGAGGTGCCCCCATCTGTGTAGAGACAGACCCTGGAGACAGGCTTGGCCTATTTGGGCAGGGAAGTGGAGTCCCAGGTCCCTGGCATGCAGGGAGAGTGGGCGCCAGAGTGGGTATGCCCTTGCCCACAGTTCTCCCTAACCCGCCCTGCCCTACCAGCCGTGGGGAGGGCAGGGCTCTGAAAAACTGGTGGGGCCTTCACTCTTGCTGGCCCTCGTCAGCGTGCTTCTCTCCTATTCTAGTGTGTTTTCATCACTCTCAGCTCTCTGGAGTGATCTTGTTCATTTATTGTTTTCACATGTTCATTATCAATCTTCCCTACTAAGATTGATGTTGCAGGAAGGCAATGATCTTAGCTCTCTTATTCATCATTGTATCCCCTGGGCTTAGACCAGTGCCTGGAACATGAGTGATAAAGCAGACACCCGGCCTGTGAAACATGTCCATTAAATGACTATCACAAGCATAGCGAACAAGCCCGAGGGGTGGGTTGTAATTAAGGGAAGCGCTGGCCTTTTCACTTGGGAGAGTAGGATGACTCACCTGTCTCTGGGACTTTCCTGGTCACAGCAGTCAGTCAATTTTTGCATCCTGGCCAACCCCTTCGTCCTGGGAAAATGGAGACCAATGGTTGGTGACCTGGTCAGGTGTGGCCAAGGTCTGACTAAGGAAGAATTGAATTTTTCTGCTTTCTTCACACCTACTTATAATAATTAAAAGAAAGAATACTTCTTAGAATTTAGTGAGGCTGAACGATTTATACTGTACTATATAGTGATTATACTAGAACTGGATTAAACATCGAGTGATGAAAAAGAGCCGTTTTCAAAAGTACGTCACATGGAAGTTAAAAACGTGTCTTGATAAATAGGCAGTAATTGGGACGGCATCTCATTTTCAGGAGCTTTTGCCTCGTTACATTCTGAATGATGCATAGTTTACTGCTCTCCCTCCATTCGTTTGAAGATTTTATGAAAACTCATAAGTTGTTGACATTTCGGGCACTACTAATGATGAAAACTTATTGTCCATTATGCCATGTTGAAGGGAACAGAAATTACAGTGTCTGAGGAAGGTCTAGCAACAGCAGCATAGCATCCAATGCAGCCACACATCCAATTAAAGCAGCAGGGTTCCGGGATGTCTGCGTGTGAAATACTGTGTTGGGAGAGTGCCCAGGTCCCAAAGCGCCTTCCTACATAGGCAGAACTGTTAGTTGCCGAGACCCCCTCCCGGTGGGCTCTGGTAGGACTGCTTTCTGCTGAGGCCTGCAAGGACCCGAGCAGGAGTTGCCAGTGAAGGTGGAAGGCAGCCAATCTGGGCTGCGGCTCCATTGTGCCTCAGGGACCGGTTGCTTATCTCTCTGCTTAACCATGCTTACCATGTGTCTTTTTTGTCTTCGTGCTTATTTCATGCTTTCAAGATGATTGCTTCACCACCTACATTTGTGTATATATTTATATCTATTCTAACTGGGGAGGTAAAAGGCAATACTGTGAGTGCCAGCTGAGTTAAAAGAGCGTTGTCAGAGGAATCCTCTCACAATTCCTATTTGTATCCCATCTGCTAGAACTGTATCGTATGGCCAGCCAGCCATTTCATTAGCTAGAGTGCTCCTGTTCACATGGCTATCTATACATCTCATTGGCTAGGACCGTGTCACATGGCCAGCCAGTGATCTCATTGGCTACAATTATGTCACATGACCATCCACATATCTCCTTGGCTAGAACTGTGTTACATAGCCCCCTATGCCTGCAAGGGGTTTGTGGGGGGGGGGGGATATGCTGGGAACATCACTGCCTCCCAGTCCCCCTTTATCTTAAATCAAGTTTCTGTCAGTGGGGAAAAGGAAGAGACATGGGCTAGGCAGCCAGCAGTGTTTGGCACAAGGTGGGAGCTTCTCCATCTCTTACCCAAAGGTAGGTTAGAAATCTATGTCTGATTGGGGCATGCGTGGTTCTCAACCTTCCTAATGCCACGACCCTTTAATACAGTTCCTCATGTTGTGGTGACCCCCAACCATAAAATTATTTTTGTTGCTGCTTTATAACTGTAATTTTGCTACTGTTATGAATCGTAATGTAAATATCTGATATGCTATATGTGTTTTCTGATGGTCACGACCCACAGGTTGAGAACTGCTGGAAATGGAGGGCATATTCAGTGTAAGCTCCAGTCTGTGCAATACACAAAGTCCCTTGGTGGCATGAAATGCCAAATGAATAGGATAAGCAATAGAAAGACTTCATGCAACTCTGTGAGGAGAAAAAAAAGCCATTGAGTGCATTGTAAGGGAAAAATAATCCAACATTTATTTAGAAGAAGTGAGTTAGAAATACCTATAATTAAATTAATCTAGCATATGGTTTATGCAGCAGCTAAACTTGTGTCTAGCATCTGTGAAATAATGATAATTTATGATTTATTCCCTTAAATGATCATATTTTGATTGGTGGCATAGTACTAATACATGAAAAGTTAAATAATAACCAATTGAACAACTTCCCAATCAAAGAAGGAAAGGTTACTGGGCTGGAGTGGTCACAAAAGGCTTCATGGAACAAGGGAGGCATGCCTGAAACTTTGGATGGGGTGGGGGTGGATTTGGGCAGCTAGAGAAGATGGTGCAGCATGCGCAGTCCTGGCCTGGGATGGCCTGTTTCGGATGAGGAATTGTGAGACAACTAGCTTAAAGGCAAGGTGTGCAGAGACTGCTAGTTGCTTACATATTACTATCCTTTTTCTTTTTCTTCATAGGAAAACGCCAACTTTATTGGATATAATAATATGCCCACTTATAAAACTACATTTCCCAACATCTTTTGCAGCAAAAATGGACAATGAGACATAAGCATGAGTTTTGGGGTGAGTCTGGAACTCACAGGATAGGGCTCGTGGCTCTCTCGTGGCTCTCTTGCACTTGCCCATGTTTCCTCCATAGCCATGTGGCCCGAGGACACCACATGCCATGGACTGATGGACTGCAACTGGGAGCACAAACTGAGCTAGCCTGAAGCTGGACTGGACACTGCTCCAACGTGGGGCAACATTTCTGGGCACTGGCTTTGATTCTAGCTCTGCTGAAGCCATAGCTACACTCCTTCCTTGGGTGGAGGAAGGGAAATGGGACCTTGAAACTCAGGGGTTTAATTCCACAGAAATAAGCTTTTTCCAATACCTCATCCTCATGTGTGAGACTCATAAAACTCTTTTTCTCAGGATGTCACAAGCAGCCCACTCTCATGAGCAAGAGGTGGGGCTGACGACTCTCCCTACTGATAACATAGCCAGAGCTTATAAGATTGGCACTGTGGTCTCTGCAGTAAGAGGATCCACATGACAACCTGTAGCTCTCAGTCGTGATATCCCTATGCTTGCCAGCAACCGTGTTGTAGTTAACCATTACCCTGCTATTCCATGATGCCAGCATAAATACTCCAGAAGATTTCAGTGGTTCTCTATTCAAGAGTCCAGGCAATATGTTTAAAAGAGCATGGTGGGGAGTGAAGGGTAGTTAAAGTTGAGCATCAGGCCCTAATTCCAAATCTGCCCATCTAACCACCTTGCCAAGAACAGAGAAGCTGTACCTAACTTCTTTAGGGGGTCCAGTGTAGATGCTCTTTAGGCTTCTCATGTGCCTTCCTAAGGTCAGTTGGGTCTTTGAGAAAGCAGACGCTGAGCCTAACCGGTTTGGCTCAGTGGATAGAGCATCGAACTACTAACTGAAGGGTCCCCAGTTCGATTCCGGTCAAGGGCATGTACCTTGTGCATGTACCTTTGTTGTGGGCACATCCCCAGTGGGGAAGGGGGGGTGCAGGAGGCAGCTGGTCGATGTTTCTCTCTCATCGATGTTTCTAGTTCTCTATCCCTCTCCCTTCCTCTCTGTAGAAAAATCAATAAAATATATTTTAAATAAAAGAAAGAAAGAAAGCAGATGCTGAGACTGAGTTAGGAGCAGAGTTTTAGGGGAGGGAAAGGTCATATCTGTGAAAGATGAAGGCAGAAAGAAGAGCAAGATTGTGCTGGGAGTGCTTTAAGCTGTGATGCAGATCTGAACAATCTCTGACAACCCAGCAAAGAGCTTTGGAACTGAGATGCCCACTGGAGAGGTCTTGCTTTGGGCGGAAATAGTCTGATTCCCTTGCTGTTGTTGGTGCTGTTGTTAGTCACTAGCTGGCAGATGCCTAGGAAGACTGTGGTCTCAGAGAGAGAGCTGAGGCAGAGTCTGAAGGTGCTAACAGCTTCAGGTCATCAGCTAAGTGCTCTTCTCACAGCTGGACAGCAATTCTTCTTGAAAGGAGAGCTTCGAGGCACCTCAGCAGCTCCTACATCCCTCTGTATTCACCCTCCTTTCCTCCCCAGAGTCCCCAGACTTCTGGGACCATCTGCCCTCCCTCAAAAACCATCAAGTTCCAAATTCTCTCATGCATGTGATAAATTTTTGGCCTTGAATACTTACTTACTGCTGAGCATTTCTTCTCTGCATTTTCTGCTGCCCTGTGAAGTGCTCTTCTAGGGTCTCCCATTTTGGGGCCTGGGAATGAACAGGGTGAGCTCTGATCCTCTGGGGGTGGGAGGGCCACACTGGCTGAGCTTGTGCTCAACTAAAATGTTTAAAATGCAGCAAACCTCTCAGCTCAAGGATGACTCTCCTTCACAGACCCCCCTATTCACATCATTTGTTTTCATTTTATTCTCATAATTTTTTTTTAATTTTTACTTTTCAACTAGAGGCCTGATGCACGAAATTCATGCAAGGGCTCGGCGGCCCTCGCAGACCCTGGCTGCCTTGGCCCGTGCAGCCCAGCTTCATCTGGAAGGTCATCTGGATGGTCGTTCTGCTGTTTGGTGTAATTAGTATATTAGCTCTTTATTATATAGGATTATAGTTGACATTCAATGTTATTATATACTAGTTTCAGGTGTATGGTATAGTGGTTAGTCAATTATATACTTTACAAAGTCATCCCCCTGATAATTCAAATACCCATATTGCCTATATTTCCTATGCTACATCCCCATGACTATTCTGTAACTACAAATTTGTACTTCTTAATCCCTTCACCTTTTTCACCCAGTCCCTCCCCTCTGGCAGCCATCAGTCTGTTCTCTGTATCTGTGAGTCTCTTTCTATTTTGTTTGTTTGTTTTGTTCTTCAGATTCCACATGTAAGTAAAATCCTATGGTATTGGGCTTTCTCTGTCTGACTCATTTCGCTCAGCATGATACCCTCTAGGTCCATCCGTGTTGTTGTGAATGACCTATTCACATAGTTTTGATGCTATTTCCTAAGGACAGTGACCCAGACTGTGTTGTGCTAAGAACACAGCTGCTTCCTTCCTGTGATCATTGGCTCACAAAGGGAGCTGGGCCTGAACTCCAGATGACCTTCCCTGAGAAGCAGAAGACTACACTCAAGTCCGCTGTGACACCCTAGAGTAGCGGTTCTCAACCTGTGGGTCGCGACCCCTTTGGCGGTTGAACGACCCTTTCACAGGGGTCGCCTAAGACCATCCTGCATATCAGATATTTACATTACGGTTATAACAGTAGCAACATTACAGTTATGAAGTAGCAACGAAAATAATTTTATGGTTGGGTCACAACATGAGGAACTGTATTTAAAGGGCCAGAAGGTTGAGAACCACTGCATATATGCCTAACCCATGGACACAGACAATAAGGTGGTGAATGCCTGGGGCGGGGCAGGCTAGAAGGGGTCAATGAGGAAGAAAAGGGGGACATATGTAGTAATTTCAATAATAAAGATTTAATTAAAAATATTTTGAGATATATAAAAATTATATGAAATTCAAATTTCAGTGTCCATAATAAATTTTATTGGACTTCACCTAGGCTCATTCACTTATGTATTGTCTATGGCTAAAATGGCAGAGCTGAGTAGTTCTGACAGAGACCCTAAAAGCCTAAAATATTTACTATTTTGCCTTTTGTAGTAGAAATTTGGAGTAAGAAGTTGCCTATTCTTGAATATGTAGGTACACTCCTTGGTTGGGAGTAGTAGACACAACCAAAAGATCTTTAGAAGTCTTTTCTTGACATTAGTCCTAGAAATACTTCCTCAGTAAACAGGTACAGAAAATGGAATACCCAGAGTTGTGAGGGATTCAACTCATTGACTCAAGATGAAGGAGAGAGACAATGTTATCATAAAAGTAAGAATGGAGCGTGAGATTCCCCACTCCTTGGTTTGTGTTCTCAACCGCTGGATGAGAGTGCTTTTCTTCCCTACTGCTTATCCTAAAGCACTGTATCATTTTGTTGGATGATGTTAAATATTTACTGAGTTGTCTCGTCCAAGGTGGTTTGGTTACTGTGTGCCTATATGCATGAAGGGACCCTTCAGGATTAAAGGTGCTATATAATAGAGGATTATTTTATGACTTGTTATTGCAGGTTGATATATGTAAATGTAATTCACTAATGATATCAGTGCATATATCTCGGAAATAAGAACGTATTATCCTTCCATTTAGTTCTAACATCATTTACGTCCTTTAAAAATATATACGCAATCAATTTTTTTAAATGAGGAAATGCAGCAGCAGAAAAAAAAATTCCTTTAATGCAATACTTCAGCTGAAAGTTTAATGACACAAAAGGCAGGCAATTCAAAGTTACAGTTCCCACAGCAACTGTAACTCTGCTATATAGCACATTTAGGCATAGATTTCACAGCATGTACTGCAATACAAAATACTCCACACTGGGCATGCAAGGGGGCAGAGTTATGGTTGCTATGGGTACCATGACTTTGAATTTCCAGATTTTTTTGAGAGTTTAAATTCTCAACCAGAACATCACATTAATAGTTCATTTTTTTTCATTGAAAATAATAAAGGTTGTATCACTGTTTCCACTGTCAAACCTATCTCCAGCTCAGTCCACTGCGCAATATAAATACCTACCCAAACATTTTTACCCTACTTGCTAAAATTAAATCATGACCTCAGCCCAGGGAGTATTTTAGTTTGCAAATTTATATGCGATGACTTTCACTGGATAAACTATATCTGCTCCCTCCTCCTTTCCAAAAATTACCAATAAATTCAGATTAACCCTTTCTGCATACTGGTGTATTTTATGTTATTCATGGGCTGAGAGGATATGGTAATCATATTCATTGTGTATGAATCTGTGATGTATATATTTATAATTTATACCCTGACTACTTCCAAAAAGAACTGGAGGCAGCAAACTACATGTATTCATTTATTCATTTATTCCTTACACACCATGCAATCTTATGTTTTTATGTTAGTGGTCTTAGGACCCTTTACTTAAAAAAATTTTGAGGACCTAAAAGAGATTTTGCTTATGATGGTTTCATATATTAACAAGAGGTATATAATATATATTTTGATATCTACCATATTAGAAATAATTGAGATATTAAAAACATTCTAAAATATTCATTAACTTATTTAAAAATAATATTAAACCCATTACATGTTGACATAACATATTCTTATTAAAAACTATATTTTTCAAAACAGAGAAACTTAGTGAAAAGAGAGGCTTTGTTTTGCATTTTTACAAATCTCTTTGATGGAAGACAACTGGATTCTCATAACTGTTTCTACATTTAATCTGCTGAATATCACAAGTCATATAGCTTCTGGAAAATGCCACTATACTTTTGTGAAAGAATACAAAGGGGAAAAAGCAGATAGTATCCTAGTATTATTATAGTCATTATTTTTACCCAGTGGACCAACTGAAATGGTTTCAGGAATTCCCATGGTTCCCCAGACTACGCTTTGAGAACCAGTGCTCCATACATTTGTTTATAGTATTCTTCCAAGCATATGCTTCTTCCTTATCTACAGGAAAGCTCCTATTTATGCTTTGAGGCACTATGTATACAACACTATGAGAATATAGCTAAGGGAGTGATTGATTTTTTCTAGTGCCTTAGCTATATTCTCATAGTGCTGTATACACATGTCAATCTGAGCATCTATTATGTGGGGTTGTTGTTATTGTTGTTAGACTATGAGTTCCTTAAAGGGGAACCATGTATTATATACTTTTCCCCCTCACTTTCTAGCATGGTACCTGGCATTTCGTATGTGTGGAATACAAGAATTCAATACAATAAACAAGCAATAAAATAGCTCCCATATATGTGAGGGACTAGGTTTGAGTTGTCTCAGATTTAATCCTCATAATGATGCTATGAAGTTAGTACTGTTATTATCAATATTTTTTGAATAGGAAACTAAGTCTTGCTCAAAGTTGAACAGCCATGGGTCATATAACATGCCAAGAAATATGGAGAATAGTAAAAGTAGAAAACAGTCTTTGCCTTAAAGGCATTTACAACCTACTTTTGGGGCACAAATGAAAGGCAAATAACAATATAGAAGTTAGCTAAGTGCAGACAAAGACTATAATTAAAGAAATGCCTACTTAGTAGGAACAGTTACTTACCCAATGAACTATTTTGATTCAAACTTTGGAGAATGTACTATCAGAAAACCCTTGTTTTAGAATGCACACCAGATAAATATGTATTCATTTATAAATTATATATTTACTATTGCACCAATCTGTTACAAATGTACTAATATAAAGGTATATACTCAAAGATAGAAATTAAAAGAAATTAAAAATAATGAGATAAAATATAAAAATAAATTCCATTTTTTTTCAGCATGCAGATGAATTATGCACCCAGCTTTGGAGAAATTCATCTATAATAGTGGCAGTCAATTTTGGAGGCACACTAGGCTCATCTGGGGAGTTTTTAAGATAGAACAATTAAAGGACCTCAAGGACAATTAAATCAGAATCTGTGAGGATGGGTACATAGGCCATAGGAATTTTTTCCCCCAAGCAGAGAATTCTAATGAGCAAGTAGAGGTGAAAACCACAGATCTAGCCACTAACAACTGTGGTATCATGGAGAGAGATCAGGGACTGCAGCAGCTTGGGAAGACATCACAGAGAAGATGATATTAAAAGTAGCTTTGAAAGTTCAGAAATATTGAAAAGTTTTCATTCTAAACTTGAACAAGCTGATCTTTTAAATCCCTTCTTGCCTAGGTTAGTACCTGTATTTTTATTTTTGAGGCTGGACCCATTCTGACTGTACCTGGCTCACCAAGGTCTGGAAATCAGGAGCCCTGAGCTGGATCCTCTGTCAGGCTGAGAATTTTGCTGATCCCTTGGGCTATTTTTCAATAATAGTAATTATGGGGGTGGTGATTTTCTGTGGTTGTAAAATACTCTGTCTAAGGAAAGTATGTTATTTGAGTCAATATATAGTTCTGTAAATGGGATCATGAAATGTTTGTTCTGGAAGGCATCTTTTATTTTATTTTAAAAATATTTTTATTGATTTCAGAGAGAAAGGGAGAGGGAGAGAGATAAAAATATCCATGATGAGAGAGAATCATTGATTGGCTGCCTCCTGCACCCCTCCCCTCCCCCTACTGGGGATCCAGCCCAAAACCCAGGCATGTGCTCTTGACCAGAATCCAACCCAGGACCCTTCAGTCTGTAGGCCGAACCTCCATTCAGCTCCATTCATGGAGCCAAACCAGGTAGAGCTGGAAGGCATCTTTTAAAACAATGCTCTTGTTTTACATATGAGGAACTGAGACCCAGAAATGCTAAGTAGTGTTGGGTGACTTCAGTAAGGCAAAGCTCTGAGAAGAGAACTTGGGATATTGGTGAGGGGATGAAGAGGTGGCCGATTGTCATTAGACAAATGGTTCTCAAATATGTGCTATGGAATTCCACCTTCATAATATGCCTTAAATCATTCTAGGACACCATGTCTGGGCTGTATGGAGCAGAGTACTTGTGGCTCCTCCATCTTTTGCTGATCCATCAACCCGGGGTTGAGTTTAAAAATTTAAAAAACAAATTACATAGAAGACCTCTAAACTCCATAGGTTAGAAAGCCTTCTCTGTGAATGAAGTGGTTGAACTAGATGAGCTCTGAGGTTCCTGTTGACCATCCATGAAATTCCTGGTATTGTGTTTATATTTAGTATCACCCAACATTGAGAAGAACATTAGAACATTTCCCTTTGTGCTGGTAATTTGCATTTTGAGATCCAGAGGCTGGGGCCCATAGAATTCTGGGACAAATGTAGTCATACCTTACTGTGCCTACAGTCCATCACCTCATTATAGGTGAAAAACATCACAGCCTGGGAGGTGCTAGACCCAGGAGTAGAGTGTCATACATAGACCAAGAAAACTTCATGTTGATGACTTGTCAAGGCTATTTTTTCTGTTTGGTTTAAATAGGTTTCATGAAATGGAAAACAACACATGAAAATTTTCTTGTTCTTCATTCACTAAAACACATGAAACTATTGGAAAGGTTCAAATGCAGGAGCTAGCATGACACCCGATGTTCCTTTATGCCTTTGTTTATACTGTTACTTTTTCTGGATATCTCTCACCTTACCTTCTTCATCATGTCCACCTAAAGAAGTCCAACACACCAACTGAAAAACGGGCAAACAGTAACCGTAGCTTATTGTCCTAAGTGCTGGCACATACCTAACTTTACAGGTGAGCACTATCCACATTTTAGATGAAGACTGTGAGGCACAGGGAGGACAAGTAACTTGCCTAAGGCCACCCAGCTAGAAAGGCTAGAGCGAAGGATTCAAATCAGGTAATCATGGAACAGAAGGGAATCTCAGAGAGAGGGAAAGCGGGGGTGGGGGGTGGAGGGCTCTGTGGGTAGGCCTGGGGCAGGGGGCGAGGGGTGGGGGTGGGTCAATGGGGGGGAAAGGGGAACATATGTAATACTTCCAACAATAAAGATAAAAACAATAACAACAACAAAAGCAAATAAGCTCAGGTAATCAGTCCAGGGTCTGTGCTCTTAACAACACATTTTACCATCTCTTTGACAGTGTCAGGATGTCACACAAGAACAAATTCAAATGTTCTTCATCACTTTTGATACATTTTTTAAAATTTTTATTTTTTAACTATGGTTTATATTCAGGATTATTTTGTGTTAATTTCAGGTGTACAGACAGCATAGTGGTTAGACAATCATATACTTTACAAAGTGGTCCCCCCGATATTTCAAGTACCCACCTGGCACCTTACATAGTTATTACAATATTATTGACTATATTCCCTATGCTGTACTTTACATTCCCGGGACTATTTTGTGACTAAATTTTAAATTAAAAATGAGATTAGATCTACGACCTATCAACTTGGCAAAGATTTTAAATTGTAGCCAGTATTGGGTCGGAAGTGAAAGAATAGAATTTGCCCCTCTGGGGGGAGTGCCAATTTATACAGTTCTTCTGAAAGACATTTGGCAGTAAATACTAAGTCCTGTAGATATAGCATACCCCTAGATCCAGAAATTTCACTTCTATGAATTTATGCTAGGGAAAATTTTGGACAAGTTTACAAAAAGGAATATAAAATTTCATACCAGAACAATTGTTTAAAATAACAAAAAGTTGGAAGCAACATAAGTAATTGAAATAGAGTATTGGCTAAATAAATCTTGGTGCAACCCTAATAAGGAAAAATATGCACATATTAAGAATGTAATAGAAACATGTTTATTGACTTGGGAATATATTCAAACGAAAATATTTTTAACTTAAAACATACAAGTTTATGTCACTAGTAGAATTAAGTCAATTAGGTTCTTTGTGCTTTTTGGTGGTTTCAAATTTTTCTACAATGTATTACTCATGACATAGCAGGCACATTTGGGGCTAGGAGAACCCTCCCTCCAGACAACTGCTACTTGGCCCCAATTCTATGCTCACCCACAAGTCTTCTGATTACTCATTCAGCTTCCAGGGACTGTGATAATGTACATCTAAATGATGGGCAGCAGCATCCCATAGCTCAGAAAAAAAGTGCTGTGAATTAAATATTATTAAACCAATGTGCAAATGTTCTAATTGACTACTAGTTATAAAATTAATACATATTTACTTAAAATTTCAAATGGAAGAAATATGGAATAATAATTGGATGCTCCCTTCTCATCTATCCCCATGACACTCACTGACACATAGTATAGATATACTTAATAAAAGAACAAAACAGCTATTGTATAATAGCCCATAACTATTTAACCATTTCTCTAGTGCTGGATGGTTAGGTAGTTTCCAATTTTACATTATTACAGTAGGTGTTGCAATAAACTTGGACATGTCATTTTTTTGTGCATTTTCTGTGAGATAGATACACAGAAGTGGAGTTGCCAAGACAAAATGAAAATAAGTTTTCAATATGGCTACATGCTGCTACATTGGCACATAGAAGGAAAAGAACAAAACAGCTATTGTATAATAGCCCATAACTATTTAACCATTTCTCTAGTGCTGGATGGTTAGGTAGTTTCCAATTTTACATTATTACAGTAGGTGTTGCAATAAACTTGGACATGTCATTTTTTGTGCATTTTCTGTGACATAGATGCACAGAAGTGGAGTTGCCAAGACAAAATGAAAATAAAATTTCAATATGGCTACATGCTGCTACATTGGCCCATAGAAGGGTGGTACCAATTTATATTTCCTTGAGAAGCACATGAGAGTTGCTTATGAGTTTGATCAGTTGGATTAGGTGTTGGCATACTCTTATGTCTGCAGCAATGACAAAATTGAGTCTCTGGACTGCAGAGTTTCTGGAACTTGGTGATGAAAGAGCTGCTCCAGTGTAGGGTCTTGTCTAGGTGGTCAGCAGATTGCCCTAAACAACACTGACTTTATGTCTCTCTTTTAACTTAAACGTGAGCAATCTTATGGCTCCTGACGTATATTAGATCGCACATTAGTTTCCTGTGAGCGCCCTAATCACTTGCTATTTGGGGGGATCTTGAAAGATCCAGTAAATATCACCCTACTTTTTGGCCCAGAGTCTGACTCAATTAAAACTGGGCCGAAGAGTAAGACAGAAAGAGTAAAAACATCATCTTTGTTATTGCTAAAGTTGATATTGAAGAACTGTGAGCTATAGCTATTGTGTAAGTCGGTTTCTCATTCTTACCTCTGGCAATAAAGAAACAACACCCAGGCTCAGACAGCAGTGAGTCACTTCAAGTCTCCCCCACAGGCCAGGGCTTTCACTGATATATCTGTTAGCTGGTGGAGAAGAATCAGAGGCATATGTTCTCTGGGTGAGTGTACTTGGCAACCCATGGCTGGTGTTCTTTCAAAGCTCACTGATCAGATTATGTCCCATTTCCTTCCCTGGGGAAGCGTAAGTGAGGAGATAGAGTGAAATCAGAGCGTTATATGGTGCTCACTCCACAAGACGAAACACCAGGAAGAGGGGAGATACTTGCCCTTTATGACCCTCCTTCCCAGACCCATTCCAAGAGGAAAGAGTTTGATGATTGATTAGTAATGTCTGCCGGGATATGGATGGGAGTGTTTAGGGCATATTTGTCATACATTTTTAATCCTTCAATAATTATGCAATAAGATGTGGTTAGTATGAATGTTAGAAGCAATTGTGTCTTCTAAATTATAAAAGGGTTTCATTCCATTTCAACTACCCCTACAGATTTTTCTGTCTCTTGATACCTTTTGGTGCTACTCCCAGCACAGAACTGAGTATTTTTATTGTAATAGTTCATAATTCTGGATTCACATATCCAAATCTCCAGCTTCTGCACTGAGATAACAGAAGCAGAAGAGAAAAAAAAAGTTAGTTTTTGCCAAGTGGCCAAGGCTAAAATTGGTAGTGGAAAAAATTAGATTTTCAAGCTATTAAGTATTTATTACAAACAATGGAGCATTTAAATAAAATGAAGCTGATGTTGTATTTCTAAATGTTTGATGTTCTCTGTGCTCTTGTTGATGTTCTTTCTTACAGGAGGAATTTTTATTTATCTACGTTATTTTTTCGTATGCAGATACTTTCCATTTGCTGTACTAAAGAGAGAAGAAAAATTTTATTTGAGTTGAGTGACTTCAGTGCACAAGAGGGGGGCCAGATATGTCAGCAACCACTTAAGCTGGATTTAAAAACGTAGGAGCTTCCTAATAGAAAAATAACAGTCCCTGGATGGGGTGGAGTTGGGGGACAGGCTAAAGGTGGATTGACGAGGAACACTGGGAATACAAAAAGAGATCTCTTGATTAACATCTTTCCTTATTGACACTTAATTATTTCTGGCCCTTTTCCATATTTGGCCAATGACATGGCTGCTCCCTGGGGAGGGACTTTAACTTATAGATAGAGCAGGCTCCTTTTAAGAAACTTGACCACATACCTCCTCCTTTAGGATAGTGGTCCTCCAACTTTAGACATTAACATGTTTTCTTTCTGATGCTTGTCTTGTCATTTTGTCATCTGTATGGTTTCTCCTCAGTTATTATTTATTTATTTAGACTCACTATAAAAATTTTTATGACTAAAAAAAAAATTACTGTCACTTTCCATAAACAGAAGGTAACTATAGAAGTAAGTACAAAGAAAACAAAAATGTTGCTTAAAAGTTTTTAAAAATAGCCCTGGCAGGTGTGCTCAGTGGTTAAAGCATTGGCCCATGCTTTGAAGGGTCTTGGGTTTGATTCCCAGTCAAGGGCATATACCTGGGTTGCAGGTTCACTCCCCAACCCTGGTGTGTGTGTGGGGGGGAGGCAACCAATCAATGTGTCTCTCTTACATTGATGTTTCTCTCTTCCTTTTTCTCTCTCCCTCTCTTCCACTCTCTCTGAAAAAGCAATTGGAAAAAAAATATCTGCAGATGAGTATTAACCAAAAAATAATAATAATCATAAAACAAAATAAAACACAACAATAAAAAATAATTATGATAAACCTGAGAGATGAACAAATTTCTACATCTAACATGAGAAGTATATATCCATTTATTAATAGTAATAGAGGGATAGTCAACTCATTAATGCTTACTTCCATCTAAAATCATTTTATTGCCTTCAGTTTGGGAAACAGACTTTTCTAGGAAGCTGTGAAGTATGGTGGGAAAAGCTTGGGATTTCTAATCAGACCATACTGAGTTAGCTTCAGCTCTTACTGGTCTCTCACAGTAAAAGCAGGATGATAATATCTACTTCACAGGGCTCCTGTGAGGCTGAAATGCAAAAAGAATTTAGAGCATATTTAGGCAATTTCATTTTTATTCTTTTCTACCAATAAGATATTTGAAGAATATCTCCAGTTCTAGATGGAAAAAGGCATAAAAACCCCACAGCATTACAGAATTTGAGAAATGGAAGGGTTTATTCAGAAAAAAATAAACTAAATTTATGGACTTATTTATTTTCCATTCTAAATAAAAATAGCTTTATTGAGTCCCGTGGGAAAAATGTACCATCTTACAACTATCTATTCATTGACTAGAAGAATGCCAGTGAGAAAAATGTTACAGTTAATAACCAGTCAAAGTTAATATCTGAGCATATTTGAAAAGAAGCAACACAGGTAGCATTGTAAGCCTTTAGCTTTAGATTCATGTGAGGCCAAGGGTTGCAAGGGACCTCTAGGCCTCATAAGCCCTTGTTTAGGTCATTCCCTCATTACTGATGAAGAAACTGAAACTCAGAACACAAAATGTACGCATGATCTTAAAAATAAATAAGTCATATATAGTGACAACAAAGTCTTACCTAATGTAGACTTCATTAAATGCTTATTAGTGACCCAATACCAATGGACAGTATTTCATACAAATGTAGAATAATAGAATGCTCAATATGGAAGGAATTTCAGAGCTCTCTTATGTCAGGGGTTAAAGAGCTAACGTTAAGGAGTGACTTGGATCTGAGGGCACTGGGAGAACTAGAGAGATCAGACTATCTAGAAAGGGGACCGCCTCTAACTATTCCTATGCTAGACTTTGGACCCAATGTTGCTAGATCGGACTTCTAAAGAGAAAGCAGAAGTTTGGATTTCTGGATTTTTTAAAAAAATATATATTTTATTGATTTTTTACAGAGAGGAAGAGAGAGAGATAGAGAGTTAGAAACATCGATCAGCTGCCTCCTGCACATCTCCCACTGGGGATGTGCCTGCAACCCAGGTACATGCCCTTGACTGGAATCGAACCTGGGACCTTTCAGTCTGCAGGCCGACGCTCTATCCACTGAGCCAAACCGGTTTCGGCTGGATTTCTGGATTTTTATATGAAAATTTCTTTATCTATTGGCAACTAAGCAACTCAATTCCCTTATCTTATCTCCCACCCCCCAACTCCCACCCTCAGCCACACATACACTAACATAAAACCGAAAACTTCTGGGCAGGTCAAATAAAAATGTGTCCATGGTTTCCATTGACTCTGAGTGTTGCCACATTGGTGTCATAAGTCTGGTCCAAAAATCTCTCTTTAATAACAAAGTAATTGTTGTCTTCTATCTGAGATGAGAAAATGAAGGTCAGAAAAGAGAAGTGACTTAACCAAGGTCATATCAAAAGTCTCTCTTCTAAAACCTTCTATGAAAAGCTGACAGATCATTCATTTAAAAAAGCATATGGAATAAAGATGGAACCTGATAATCTAGAGAGAAATAATTCTGGGCACAGCTCTTTGTTTAATTGTCTGCAACCTATACTATCCAAGCTGGTGAACACATGAAGCTAAGAAAGTGGGCCACTGCAATAAAGAATTGGTAGGGGAGAGTTTGCAAAATTAAGTGGAAATATTTGTTGGGGAACGATATTCCCAGAGATGTGCTCCTATTTCAAAATCTTGGACCAGAGGTTAAAGTAATATAGAAGTATGTTTACCCATGGTCCCCAAGAGAAAGTTGAGAGAAATAATGAGTATCATTTGAAATTCCATAGAAGGAAAACCCAGCCATATGTTGTATTAGTCTTTGAGGATGTATATAAATGGATAGATAACTCATTCATTAATGCCACAAATAATGATTGACATCTTACTATGAACTGGTCATGGTTCAGACTCGGGGGATACAGTGTGAACAAGAAAGAAAAATTTCTTGCCCTAATGTGACTTATATCCTAATAGGTTGAATGAGCAGCTTAGGCAATTCTTAACTGGCTAAATAATGGATCGGCTCTTCCATTCTTTTCAGTCATGCTGACAAGAACAAGAAAGTTGATGGTGGCATTGGGAACAAAAGTTGGCTCTCTTGCTCTTAGGCCAATATTCTATTGCCATAGCAATGATATGCTCGCTGGTCTGAATTATGGCATAGACTTTTATATTTTGAATCAAAGCTCTAAAAATACCAGGAGGCAAAAGATGCTATTAATGGGACAAGGCAAAGGAACTGATATCAATTTACTTCTTTGTTGCCCATGCTTCACTTAAAAAAAAAAAATCTGAAACCCAGCACAAACAGGGCGGGCACCTAAATTAAGCTGTGGTCAGCTTTGCTGGGGAGAGAAGACACATTTCTGTAAGTGATTCGTCTTCACCCCTGTTGGCTCTGGCAGATTTATAGGGGTTATATTTTCACACACAAATTGTCCTTGAGCAATTTCTCCATTACCTGGAACACTGTTCCCTCCTCCCTGCTCCTTGTCAGATGTGTCCATCTGCTGTCTCCCTCCTGGATTTTTTCTTTAATAACAAAGCAATTGTTGACATTGTAAGAAAATTCCAATTCTTGGTTGAAGTTCACGTTCCAGAGGGTCTCTTGTTGGGGAGAAAATCAGTTGCAGATAGAGTTGCACATTCCTGACATGGGGGCCAGCTCCCTCTAAAGCCTGCACTACTGCGAAAAGCTGCACTGCCCTTTCCAGCTGGTTCTCTTTTCTTTAGTAGACGGGACCAAGAAAGACTAATGCCCCTTGTCCCTTACCCTCCCTCTAAGAGCCAGGGCTGCTGCATGGAGCAATGTCAGCAGAGGGTCAACGGGAAACGGTAGGTGAGCCTAGTAGACCCCGAGTTAAACTTCCACGCCCACTTCCCATTTGCAGGGTGGTTTTGTGATCTTACACACATCATTTCTTAAACGTGTCCGTTCTCTGGCAATAAGAACTTGGAAGTCATCATGAGTATCAAACCTCCTGTGGCATCCACAGATGATGACAGTCAGCCAGGCTGAATAATAAAATTTTGGTCAAGGGTGGCTACTGACTTCTACATGCCAAAGGGTGGTGTGAAGTTGGACACTGTTAGCATATTTCAAAGCAGTAAAGTCCCTATAAAGTTGGCCAATCCTTGATCAAATCTTAAAGATTATCTTCATGAAGAGACAGAATAGAAAAATGGTTAGGAGAAGGGGTTTTAGAATCAGACTTTCAAGATTCAGGACACTGGATGAGTTACATAAACTCTCTGAGCCTGGCTTTCCTGTTGTTAAAAAAAAATCACCTCTACAATACATCACAGGGTTATCATAAAGGTTAAATGAAATGAAATGTATGTGAAAACATTTAAACAGTGGCCTGACATCAATGAGCACTCATAAATAAATAAGAGGTAATTTTTATTCCTGGTATAATATTTAAATTATAAAATATTTCCAGCAAATACAACTTTAATTAAGAAAACCCCAGTTAACAAAAGCTTTGTGAGTAGGTCCTTATGGGAATTGCCATAATAAAGAAGTAAGAATATTTCAGAATTGCTGTATTACTTATTTATAGGAAGAAGTTCTTTGAAAATACTTTGTAAAGTTCTCAGCAAAATGCTTTGAAGATTAACTCAAGAGAAGGGTCAATACTCCCTTGAAGCCTTGTTTACACATAAAGTCCTTATTTCATAATTGGTACACTGGTACATTTTACTTGAGCTCCCTCCAAGGGTGATATATTCTGAATTTGCAAAACCTGGCTGGATTCCTGAGACTTTACTACTATGCAAGGCCTTAATTTCAGAGATTCTGCCTAGCCCGGCCAGTGTGCCTCAGTGGCTGAGCGTCGACCTATGAACCAGGAGGTCACGGTTCAATTCCCTGTCGGGGCACATGCTGGGGAATTGGGGCTCAATTCCCAGTAGGGGGCATGCAGGAGGCAGTCGATCAATGATTCTCTCTCATCATTGATGTTTCTGTCTCTCTCTTCCTCTCTTTTCCTCTCTGAAATCAGTACAGAAATATATATATTTAAAATCTTGCCTATTTTAAACTTGAAGTAATGTAGTCTTATATCCAGTATGGGTGACCTGGATTATGCCCTGTTGATGACATGATTTTGAGGTGTAGATCTTGATGCTGGTCTTCAGTAAGGTAGCGATAAAGGTAACAATGATAATACCTCCCACATTTGTGAAAATGATTTCAGTTGTGCATTGCAACAATCCTGTGTGGCAGAAAAAACATACTATTTCCCATATTTTACAATTGAGGATTAGAGACTAAGTCACTTGCCACATGAGATTTCAGTGATTTACAAACCTTTATGTAGCTGTTTAGAAGCAGAACTCTGATAAAACACAAAACTGAGAAGGCCTTTGAGTGACAAAGTTAGATTCAAACTTGGTCACTTACGACAATCCAAGTGTTTATAGAACCCTTGATTGATTATTATTGTAGTGATCCTTACTGCGCAATTGCTTTTATTTTTTATATTTTTCACTTTTCAAATATTTTTTAAAAATTTAATTGAGGTATAAGTGAAGGGCAACTGCTTTTCAAAAAAATTGATTTGAGAGAGAGAGAAAGAGAGAGAAACATTGGATCAAACCCATAACCTAGGTATGTGCCCTGACCAGGGAATCAAAACGGAAACCTTTTTGGTATACAGGACGATTCTCCAACCAACTGAATCCCCTTCTCCCCCTGTGGCAAGGGTGAAGGGCAATTGCTTTTGACATACGATTTCTCTTTCCTTTTAGTCCCTTATCAAGTTTTATTTGAAAATAGAACTCTGTCCTTAGAGATTTGGGGCAATCTGCTTTATTCACAAATGATAGGGACTCTAACATGACTTATTAGTTAATTCAACAAACATTTATTAAGCATCTACTATGAGTGAAACATTGTACAAGGTAATCAGGGTGCATCAATGAACAAAATACAAACATTTCTATCAAATAATAATCTGCAATCTAGTGTAGGTAAAAGATTAATAAAGTTTAGCAAAAAAAAGTTGACTCTGGAATTGGTGGAAGAGTAAGAAGGTGATCAGATTGGAGGTGATTAAAGAAGAGATGTATTTGTAGATACTTTTTAGAAAACTTAAAATCAAAGGTAGAAAAGATTTGTAAGTAATAAGATGATAAAGATGTTGGGGCATTGGGTCATCGAAGCTTTTGGTTTGTTTATTGTTTTGTTTATTTTAAAGTTGGGAGATAAGACTTTTTTTCAGTGCTCAAGGAATAATTTATAGGAAAGAAAAAATGGGAGGTAAAAGAAGAAGAGGGGTAGCTGAGGAAGCTTTGCCACTTACTTCACAATATGTACTTGGGCAAGTCATTTCAAATCTGGGTCTTGGTTTTTCTATTTCTGGATAATTGGTTTTTCAAACCATATTCAGAGGTTTTGCAACCATTTAATTTGAATTTTATTTTAAAATATATTTTTATTCAATTTTAATAGTTGTAACAACAAAAACCATATTCCCTAAAATTCTGTTTATTAAAGTCTAGCAATCTTTTTATTTATGTGGCAGGTTGCCTTGTTTTTGTAAAGACCTTAGAATAGCATGTCTTCTAACATTTGAATTTTAGAATGAATTATCCTGATTACATTTTTAAAAATTATAAAACTGTTACTAGTTTTTAAAATCTATTGATTTGAGAGAGAGAGAGAGAGAGAGAGAGAGAGAGATTTGTTGTTTCACTTATTTATGCATTCATTGGTTGATTCTTATGTGTATCCTGACCGGGGATTGAACCCTAACCCTGGTATATTGGGATGATGGTCTAACCAACTGAACTACCTGCCTAGGGCAAAATGGTTACTACTTTACACTTTTATTTGTGTGAGGACTTATGTTCTCAATAGCAATAACCTAGATAATGAGGTAGATATATAAGAGGTAGATAGCATTCATGATCCCAAATTTCAATATTTTGGATTTACCAAATCAATCTTATCATTCTTATTTTTGACTCAGTAAAAGGTAAATGTTAAAATTAGGACTTTTTCTTGCTTGCTTTTAAAATAAATTTATAGTAGTGAACCACTGTTAAAACCTAATTTATATGTTGGAGTTCTACATGATTTCATTAACAAAATATTTAAAGTTTGAAAGCTGTGGGATAGGATAAATCTCTAAAATTCCTTTAAGCTCCATCAAACCTGCAATTCTGTTGACCTAACAACATAACCCGGATTTATAGGATAATTGCCAACTTCCCATTTCACTTTGTACTTGGAGCAAGCTGTTGAGCATGAAGAGGATGGAAAAAAATGGCTGACTGGGGAGGAGGGAAAATTCAGCTGAACTTATTGAAATCGACTCAGCCCTTCCAGAAAATACACTAAAGAACCAAGTGGCCAGCTTTAAATTACCTTTTCCCATAGCAAATTAGGAAATGGATTCCCCTTACTGGGCCATATCTGTCTCTTGTAAATGACTCTAATTCAGTTGGTCACATGGAAACAAAAGGCCATCCAGTGGCTGTTTTGACCTGCACCAAACTGAATTTTACTATCATCTAATCCAACCCCTAATTTTCGAACTGTCAGTGTGTAAGTACATGCATTTTGCTTTCTCTGAATTTGCATAAACGCTAGTAATCTCTTTCTTTTTGGTTGATAATGGTGTTTGTGTTAAAATCACACCTTCTTTTGATTTCTTGCGTGCAAATCGGCTTTTCTCCTGTTTGTGGACATAAGTGCTTTTATCTCTCTCGGTAATCAGTCACAACCCAGGGTGGAGGCAGGGAATGTTTGGTACAGTATTTCCTATATAAACAGTTTCACTGTAAAAGGAACAATATGGCTCTAATTTTGATGTATGATCCGTTTAGAATATGCAAACACATTTGAATATACATCCTGTCCACAACAGCGAAGTGAAACTGGATACACAAAAGGATTTTATTTTTGCTATAAGTGATTTCCTCAGTCTTCCCTTAGCCAGATATCAGCTTTATTTCCAAGCTTTTAAGTGAAAAATGCCTGCTTTGATAGCTTTCCCAAATTGATAAAAATATATGTAGTCAAATAGAATTTTTTTTTTAAATGGTCAAGTTGTCCCCTGGCACACACACTCTATCTTAGTCTGAATACAAATAAAAGCAGCCTCAATTGAAGAGGGTTTAAAATTTTCCAATGTAGCTGTAAAGGAAAATTGGAAGTGGCAGTGGTAGACACACAGCCCAGGGATATTTCAGATGCATTTGTTCTGTGTGAGAATAAAGCACTTGGATCGTTCGGCCCTGTTCGGCTGTGCGGGGTGGGAGGGGAACCTTTGTCCCTCTGGTTGGGCCACCAGTTGCCCAGGTGTGGGTTAGCACCGACGGGGCAGCCTTGCTTTTCTCTCTCTTTCCCACAGGGCAACTTTGGGGTGAACAATAGAAACGCAGAGAATGTAGTTGTAATGTGGCTACTCACAGTTTCTATTCTGAACAAAGATCCCTTATTAAAAGGTAAAAGTATCACCATAATCCTACCATCTTAATATCAGTACGATTGATTGAGAATTTACTAAACACCAGAATTCACTAATACCAGCTAAGCCACCCTAGGAGACTGCTATTATTATTAATATCCCTGGTTTTCTGAAAAGAATACGAAGGCTTAGCAAGGCTATATCATTTAGCTAAGATAATATATTTAGGAAGTGGCGTAGCTGGGATTAAGGCCCGGTTTAAGAGCTAATGTTCTTAATTTAATTTCTACAACAAACTGCCTCTCAGCCCTAACACACAAAAATGTTATTTTTCTATGTTTTTGTCTGTCTTTGTCTATAAATATGCATATGTTTTGTTATGTGAAAATAGAGTGAATACACATACACACAGTGGCACACTGGAATATATTAAAATTGAAATATTGGAATATATGTACTATTTAAAAATTATCTTAAGGATTGTTTGATAGTGTGTTGATAGTTCTCACTAGGAATATATGTACTATTTAAAAATTATCTTAAGGATTGATGGTGCGTTGATAGTTCTCATTGCTATGATTTTGTCATTTCTAATGGTTGCATAGTTCACATTAACAGATATTTGCTGTGTGATTTCAAATTATGTGCTAGGCATTACATTTTTACACACACTAGGTATTTTGTCTTCCCTTTCAAAAAAAAGAAATTGTTAGATGTATGTGTCATCACCTCCATTTTACAGAGGTGAAGGTGGAGAGTCACAAGATTTAAGTAACTTACCCAAAATCAGACAACTGGTCAGTGTCTGGGCGGAAATGCCAAGATAGACTTGACTCCATATCTTGGCTCTTTCTACAATCCCATAGCTGCCTTCAGAAAATTAGCAAACCAAAGCACCCGATACTTGGGGCATGGCTAGGTGTCAGAGCCTTTGTGAGCATTAAATTTACTGTGTGGATGGCAGCTGAACGTAACAATGAGCACTGCTTTTCTTCCCAATGGGAGCTTATCGTATGGCTTGCAATGATAGGATGTGTTCTTGGATGGATGTTCCAGTGACCATGATGAATTGGGGCAGATTGACCCAGGCCCACCGCTCTGTCAACTGTGAGTTTCCAGGGTCTGGCCTTAAGTCTCCTGGGTGTCTGTTCTGGGGACAGAAGGGTGAAAGGACAACAGATGGGGAAGGAGCCATCTTGAGCATCCGACTTCAGTGCTTCATTTGGTGTGTATGCATATGGATGGGGATGGGAAGACCACCCCCTCTTCTCCCCCTCCCCCTGCTCCCTCCACTAGAGACAATTTGGAAACTCTTTTTTCTACAAATGCCAAGTCCTAGCTATCTTTTCCTCATCCTTTCCCCTTGCTGGTTTCTTCTATATCTTAAGACAGGTGTCTTCATCAGTTCAAGCTGTTGTAACAAAAATACCATAAACTGGGTGGCGTATAAACGAAAAACATTTATTTCTCACAGTTCTGGAGGCTGGGAAGTCCAAGATGGAGGCGCTGGCAGATTCAGTGTCTGGTGAGAGCCTGTTTCCCGTTTCAGACAGCCCTCTTTTCACTGTGTCCGCACAAGGTAGAGAGCAGGGGAAGCAAATGCCTGTGTTTCTTCTTATAAAGGCACTAATCCCATTCACGAGGGTTCCACCCTCAAGACCTAATTATCACTCAAAGGCTCCACCTCTTAACCCCATTACACTGGGGGTTAGGATTTCAACATATGAATTTTGAGGGGACACAAACATTCAGTCCATACAGCAGGGTTTCCCAGTGTGTGTGTACCTGAGAAATTTTTAGGGGTACCCAGATGAACATTTCTTTAATAGTTATGTAATTAATTGAATGTGTATTTGGAAACACACACACACACACACACACACAGCAGCTCATTAAACAGTGACTTTCGCCAATATTATTGCTTAGAGTGAGGCTAAATGAAAATAAAACAGTGAATCACTGAAAGAAAAATATTTTTAAAATAATAATACAGGTGGTACTGGGGTGTGCCAAGATCCTGAAGGTAGCTTGTGAGGGAGGGAAGTGTGGGTAACACTGCTTAAAAGATGGTACCTCTTTCCCTTTCTTCTCACTTTGCACTGGCAGCCCAATCTGCTATTCCAGCATGACGCCTGCCTATTTCTGGCTGGAACCCTGCCTCCCTTGCCCTTTGAATCTGCCACTTCCCTGTCCCAGCGTTTGGCACTGGGTAGGAAGTTGAGCTGGGATCCTCAGTTTCTCTGCTTGTAGAACCACAAGCAGGCCAACCTGTGGCCTGGCCCGCGGCTCTGCCTCCCAGCACTAAAATCTGGGAGCCAGGGCTCTCAAAGTCTGATCTTCTGCTAAGAGAAGGAAATAGGGGACAGAAATAGAACAAGAAATCTTGAACACAGATAAAAGGCTTTTTGATATTTGCATGAAATATGCTTCTTAAAGGGGAACTATTTTTATAGTATTATCTATACGAGATTATAGGCAAAAATTAATTTTCTAAGTCTTTATAGTTAAAACAGTCTGTGCACAGAAGGAATTTAAATTCCTCTTTTAATAAAAAACCATGCATTGTCCTGCAGGCAAAAGGCTAGTTTCTTTCTTTTTTTTTTTTGGTAAGTGATTATTTTGCAATTTCTGAGGCCAAGAGAAATTTGTAAAATGCTATAAAGACTGCTGTGCTTACCTCACTGCATTCCAGACTGTGTCTGCTTCCTCATAAAGGATTATTTGGGGGAGGGGAAGGGCAGAAATATTACAATATAGCAATTCAGTAAAGTATTATAAAACACAGCAAGGATGGGCATCAAAGCTTTCTTGGTAAAAGAATTAAGAGACAGGCAAGGCAGGACTGACTGAAGGAGCGATGTGAATTGGAGGCCAGTAATGGAGCTTAGAACTAAATGATGGCTGAACCAAAGGCATTTAAAGTGTTAATTTATTAAATAACCCTTTGCTTTCATGGCTTACAAAAAAAAATATTTGTGGTTAGGAAAGTTAGGAGACAGGAAGCTGAAGTCTTCTAACCCCATTTCTATGCTTGGACTGAAAGCAAACTTTATCCAATCATAAACCTTCTGTGTTTATCTGCAAGGGAGTGGGGAGGGAGAAAGAGTGGGTAGCAGTATTTGATTTCTAATTAAAGTACCTCTTTTCACCCTGGATTTTGATCTTAACGGGGTGTCTTCATGCAGCTTAGGGGACTCTGCTGTCTCCCCGGCCCCTCTCCTCTGAGCTGACCGGCATGCATTGGCTCAGTTTCCCTGCTTTGGTGAAATTCACAGGGAAGTAGGGAACGGTTTAATGATCAAAGCTGAACTTGATCTGTATCAAAAGGATCATTTCCATCCTGGAAATCTGAACCATTTGAAAATAGTTTAGATCTGAGAGAGACTACCCCACTGTCCGCACGGGCCAGCTTAAAAGGAGACTTGGGCAGATCACCAAACAAGACCTGCCTAATATGACGACTGCCTGAGAACAGTGCACTTGAGGGCAAGTGGCTGCCCTTGGGCTCCCTCTCAATGGTGAATTAGTCTCAATGGAGAATTTGATGGGGAGCACCCAGAACAAAAACATGATTTTCTTATATGCTTGGATATTGGCAATATCTCATTTGATGGATGAAGAAACTGAGGCTTCCATGAAGTGAAATGACTTGTTGTGGCGTGTACCCACTGGGGAGCGAGACGCGCTGAAGAAACTGAGGCTTCCATGAAGTGAAATGACTTGTGGCGTGTACCCACTGGGGGGCGAGACGCGTTGAGTCCTGGTTCATAGCAGAGTGCTCTGGGGCAAGTGACTTGACCCCTCTAAACCTCAGTTTCCCATCCTTAAAATGGGGTGAGTGATAGTTGGCACTTCCATGGTTGTTTATAAATGTCTAATTTCTCGATTCCCAGTCCAGGGCTGAATGCGGTATAATTTTGCCTTCTTTACAAGAAGCTATCTCTTTATTTTTTTCAAAGTTTGGAGAAAGAATGTAGTTTGGTAATCTGCTCACTCTTTACCCGGTGACATTCTGAACAAGGTTAGCCAGAGGTGATACAGAAATAAAAAGGGCAGTTAAGGGACTTAAATTTGCCAAGTGCCTTCTCTGTATCAGGTTCTTTACACACATCATCTCATTTAATTCCTACAAAAACAAAAAGAACATTTAGGAGATAGGGATTGTGATTCTCTTTTTCAATTGGGGAAATTGAGCTCCAATAGCTTTTATGATATACCGAGTGGCACAGCCAGGGCCAGACCAGGTTCCAGACCCAAGACAGGTTGCTCTCATCCCAGCGGTTCTCAACCTGCGGGTCGCGAACAATGAAAATACATCCTGCATATCAGATATTTACATTATGATTCATAACAGTAGCAAAATTACAGTTATGAAGTAGCAACGAAAATAATTTTATGGTTGGGGGTCACCACAACATGAGGAACTGTATTATAGGGTCGAGGCATTAGGAAGGTTGAGAACCACTGGTAGGCTCTCTCACCTGCATTACCTTCACTCTTAGATTGGTGGCGCTGGTGGTGGAGGGAGAGAAGATGATACAGGGAGACAAGATATGCTTACCCTGGGATACCAGGCGCTGCTCACATGGAATGAGATTTCCTCTTGATTAGCTACCAGGAAGGGTATGTTGTGAATCCGAGCTCCTGACATACAAGGAGCATCTGGATTACATGTTCAGGTCCTGGGGAAGATTGCAGGGACACACATATGCAGCAATTTACCGAGTGCCACTTACATACTCAGTTTAAATGATTTATGGGGACAACTCTCACTTCATTCTCACAGTAGCCCAATACGGTGGGCATTATAGCAAATGAAGGCCTATATACATTAATTGCAGTGCCAAGATTTAAGGTAGTGTTTTTAGTTATTTAGTTATTTCATCCCATTACCTTGAAATAGTGTGAGGAGAGAGCCTGTGGTTGGTTGGATTGAGATAGCACAGTGTTCAGGAGGCCCATGTCTCACGTTTGATCTTTTGGGCCAGTTGGGTTTTCCTAGAAGGAAACTTCTTTTAATACTTATTAGTGTTCTCCCCCTGTTGCCTCCCCCTTTCTGGAACACAGCATATCAGCCATGGTCCAGGGGACACTTGAGAGACTGGGGAGATTTGGGCAGGACTTAGTGGCAAGCACCGTTGCTGTGTAGTGAATGAACTTTGGAATCAGTCATTCCTGCCTCGAGTCATCTTGGCTTGCATCTAGTTCCTTATAAGGAGTGATGTGCCGAATGGTTCTAAGCCGATTCCTTATGGTAAATGGTAATTATAATAACATTTACTTACCTCATGGGGTTGTTTTGAAGATTAGTGAGAACATGTTTGTAAAGAAGCAACAAACTGGAGGCAGGATCCAGCTCAGGCGTGGCCTTCAAAAGTGTTTTAAAATGTCTTAAGTACTTGCCAACTTTTAAAACTTATGAGGTCTCACAAAAATATCGATCAATCTACCTAATGATCATCTATATATCTACCATCTTTCATCATCCTTTCCTTCCCCAAATATGAAGTCCACGATGCAAAGATTTTCTCTAAAACTTCATAAGATCTGGTAGCACGAGACCCTGTTTTTCCGATGTAACAATCAATTAAAGATAAGCAGCAACTATTACCTTAGAAAGAGCACGTATGCTCCCGTTTGCCTCAGTCCTTTGCACTCCCTACTGTCTGCTTTGTTCACTTGGCTCCTGTAGATTTTACAGGGAGGAGTCTGGCATATGGCAGCCATGTTGTGCTTGGAGTAGAGTAACATGCAGAAAGTAGCAGAGTCAGATTTGAACCCTGTCAGTGACCGCAGAGCCAGCAGGATCAGTCACACCACTCTCTGGCCTCACCCCTCACAGACCAGCAGGCTTTGCGTCCACTGGAGCTTGTTAGGCCCATTCTAGACCCTACTCTGGACCTACTGAATCAGAATCTGCATTTTAACAAGCTCCACAGGTGGTTCCTCCGCCCATTGAAGTCCGAGAGACACTGCTCTGTAACTCCTATGCTTGACTGAATATTTGGATCTTTAGCTTTACAGAAAAGGCCAGGTAGAACATGGAAGGTGCCCTGGGAATTGAGACTAGAACTCGAGTATATTTGCTTGGTGACTTTGATCAAGTCTACTCCGGGCCTCATCATCTTTCTCTGTGAAGTGAGAGAACCAAGCAATATTTATACTTTGCATTTCACAACAACACTATCAGTGTGGCCTCTGGGCAAGTGCCTCCAACACAATGAGGCTCAGGCAGCACGGGCCAGTCCCCTGGGGCCTCTCGGTTCAGTACACCAGAGAGAGGAATGAACAATTGTGGCGCTTATGACTGACTCATGCCCAGGCCCTACGTGATGCTAATACTCTGTGATCCCCAAACAGCATCCAAAGGCATTAAATGGTCCCCAGCATTCCAACCCAGGTAAAAGAGGCCCCATGAGTGAGCAACTCCCCAGCACAGTACCCATGCTCAGTGAGGAAATGGACCTGCCATGTTGACAGCCGGGCAGCTGGGTGCCGCCAGGGGAAAGTAGGTTGGACCAACACCCAGTAAAGATGCAGATCTCAGGCCTTTATTTATTAACATGTATCCTGAGGGGAGAATGCTTTATAATTTCATTAAAAAAAAAATAAAGTAAGGCCTCTAAGCTAGCACTGAATTATAGATAGTGCTAATTTGGTTCAATTATTTTGCTCATTATGGGTAGAAACACAAGTGACATTACAGACCCAGGACCGAGAAATCAGGTCCCGGATTACTTGTGGGAAAACACAAGTGGGATTTGAAAATGTATCAAATAACTAGCTGTCACCCCTGATTAATACCACCCGATCTAAGAGAAGCGGCTGTTCTATCTTCTGAAATGTCATTAAAATATCAAAAATAAAGAGTTCACGTAATTAAAGAAACATTATTTTGTTCACACAGCCTGAAAAAATGTGATTAGGCAGCAGTTCTGAAATGGTGATATTCAATCAGGTAGGCGTTTGGACACCAGCTCGGCGCAGATACCGCTGCTTATGGAAAACGCTGCCTCGTTATGTGCCACGTTAGGGACTGTCGCCAGGGAAAGAGAGAGATGGAGCTGGGGACACATGGTTCATTCGCTCAGAAGTTGCAAGAGTGGAGTTTTTTATTTTATTTTTTGTTTTGTTTCAAAGCCAAAATAGCCCTGTTTTATCAAATAAGCTATCTGGGTTACATTTCCTGTCAGCAAAGCGACAGGATCCACGTTGACGCTTGGGTTCCAAATAAGACTGATTTAGTTATTCTGTCACTAAACACAAGCTGAATTTCCATTCAACAAAAACAAGAATAATTGGTTTGGTTTTAGAGACAAGCTATCATTTTTCATTAGCGTATGTGGGAAGGAAGCATGCTGTTGGCTGCTAATGTATGCTCACAATGATGCCAGGGGATCACGCAAACTCCACTTAGCAATCATTTTCTGTGAAATAATTTTCCTAAAGTGGGGGCTCTGTATATAACTGAATCCGTTAAGCCACATATCTATATTGGCTCAAGTCATTTGGCAAAAATAAATTGCTATTTGTTGTGTTTTGTTCAAGGTAGGCACTCAATAAATGTTGGTTAAATTAATTTGCAGAAATATGAGTAGACATTGGTGTAGGGAAACAACATGTTCTTGTAGTTTGTGGGCTGCACAATTTAGCCGTGGAAATAGAGGATGACAAGAATACTAATGCTTTATAACGGAAGGCCTGGGTGGTGTGTGCAGTCAGCCTTGTCCAGGTAATGTATTTCTGGAGAGAATGCACCAGAGATTTTTCTTAGTCCTTGAGTTTTCTGGCATTGGTCAATATACCAGCTATTCTTGGTGGATCAGATATTTTGTGAGGAATATTCCCTCAAGCAGTATGTCTACCCAATGGCAAAATGAATGGTTAAAAAGTAAAAACTCAGTCAAACAATTGACATGACCACGGTTGCCCTCATTTCAAGAGTTGTTTTAGGTGTCTGCAGATCCCAGGCAGGACCAGTGATGGTGGCCAGGCTTTGAATGGCTTCCTGGGAATAAGAAATACTCAGCCCAGTCCTAGGCTCCGTATGTAGGTCAATCCTTGACCATGCCTAAAGGGAGCTAATCCAAGTTAGGTCAATGCATGGGCATTGGAAGCCCAGCCCACTAGACCAGCAGTATAGGGAGAAAATAATAGAACTATTTATATTAAATTTTGGTCTCATCATTTTTGCGTTCTCTCTCTGTGTATTTTATACTATACATATTTGAAAGTAAAGCAAGTATAAAATTTATAAACAAGTAAATATATATTTATCAGAGATGCATGTTCAAGAGCTTTTGTAATAATGGAACGAAGCCATCAAAAAAGCTTCGAGCTGCTGTACTTGGTCAAGCTCTGTGAGGGCAGCGATGGTGTCAGTTTTATTCATCTCCTCAGGCCCAGTTTCTAGCAGAGCACAGGCTCTCTGGATTTTGCTTAATATTATGTCCCAAGCACAGTCCTTGGAATTTAGTAGTTGCCAACAAAAACAACAACCCACATTAAAAAAAAAAATGAATGGCCATTAGATAATTCAATTGTTGTAACTCAAAGTTTGTCAAGTTTTCCTGACATAATTGAGGATCTCTGACTGTGAGATCTTTGGAAGCAGTTTGGACATTTTGAATGATTTATTTGTCCAAAGGTTTGAAACAGAGAGTAGGGAAGTGGTCTTTTATCCATACCCTGCATGCTGCCAGGGTTCCCTTTCTCTTTAAATTATAATCCAGGCTTATTTTTAAGCAATCCGGATTGATCAATGCCTAGATACAAATTAGGGCACAGGCTTTATTGTTGAAGGATCACCATAAAATTCCTTTAAATAAAGACTATCTCTATACAATAAAAATTGGTTAATAAAAATAATGAGTACTCACGTTTTTAGGATTAATACTCATCTGTATTGTGGGAGGCAGACCTTCAGAGTTTACTAGTGTAATTATATATCTTGATTGGACAGTGACACAGAATGACCCATAGAGGTTTCTTAAAAATCTCATGGGAAAGTGTAGAGAGAGAGAGTGTGTGTGTGTGTGTGTGTGTCCCTTATCGACACTGTGTCAGGCTTTTTACCTCATGACTGAGAACATCGAAGTATAGAATTAGGAAATCTCAAATTTAAATCTTAGCTGTACTGTTTATTAGCTATAATTTGTCTAATGTGATGTTTTGGAGTCTTAATTTATAATAATTATTTTCAATAATACTTCCTTTATAGTCTTATAAATTAAGACTTGGTTTGCAAGTTATAGAAAACCTCATTCTGGCTGACTTAAACAAATAAAAGGAGTTGATTTGCTCACATAAATGATAAGTTGGGCTCATAGAAGTGGCTTCAAGCCCAGCTTAGTCCAGGGCTTCTCCAGCATCATCACGACTCATGTCTCTCCTCTCTTGGCTCTGCCTTCCTCTCTGTTGGAGTCATCAGAGGCTCAGGTGGGGCGAGTCAGCTGTGGCAGTTCTGGCAGTACATTTTTTGGGGAATAGAATGTACGTCTTTCTTAGCAGCTCAGCTATATGTTTTTTTGCCTCTCATTTGGTCACGTGCCCATCCCTGAAACAATGACTGTGGCTAGGGAATGAGATATGTTATTTGGCTTTAGTCTTGGTCATATGCCCATTCACTGCTGTGTGCTGTTAGCACCCCTCACTCCACCCATATCACTTAGTCCTGGAGGAGGGGATGGGTGGTTCTACAAAGAAAATTTGGAGTAAGGTTGCGCAATGAAGGGAGAGTGAATGCTAGACAAAAATACCAGTTGTCTACTAGGCCCAATTTGTGGGAAGATTAAATGAAGTCATATATGTGAATATGCACAGCATGTAGACCATCAGCATACCATTGAGGGTAGATGATCAGCTTAAGTAAATCTCAAGAAATGAGACTCAGAAGCAATGTAGGACACATTTTAGATTAAGCACACAAGGAAACTTACTTAAAAAAAGTTAGTTGAGTTCACTAAACATTTCTTCAGCATCTCTGATGTGCCAAGTGTTGTGGGTATTGAGATTTAAGACAGCTGGTTTCTGCACTAGCATTTTCTTATAGTCTAGCAAGGGATGCAAGTGTGTATGTTATTTCAACACAGTGTGCAAGGCGTTTGATGGATGTATGCTCAGGTATCTGTGGGAGTACCAGGGAGGGGCTCCTAACACAGCCTTGGGGATAGGTGGAGAGATGGGAGGAAGCATCAAGGGAAGGTTTCCTCAAGGAAAATTCCCCAAACAGAGGTTTGAACAGTTAATAAGAGCTATCCCAGCGATATGGCTTTTTCTGGGCAGCAGAATGGCATGGGTAGAGGTGACAGAGCTAGAAAATGCACAATGTGACTGCTGAGTGGGGGCAGGAGTGGGGGCTGGGGCCATTTGATATATCTGGTGTGTAAAGTTGGAGGCTGAGAGTGGCATGAGATGAGACTAAAGACCTGCTCATAGGGGCCAGATCACTAAGGGCCCCCTATTCCATGTAATGGAGACTGGGCATTATCCTTTGGGTATGGAAGGCCACTGAATGGCTTAAAAGTAGGCGAGTGCCATGGTCCAATTGGAATCTTTGGAAGATTACTCTGCCTGGAGATAGTGAATGCATAGGGGTGGGCCCAGATGGACTTTAGGGAGCTCAGGGAAGATGCTGTTGCACAGGTCCAGAACAGGAGAGATGCGAGAGGACCTAGACTTGAGTACTAGTAATAGGTATGGAGGGAGAAGAGACAGAGCAAGAAGGGAGGAGTGAAAGCAGCAGGACTCAGTGATAGGTGAGATATGTGGAATTAGGGGGAGGGAGGATTCAAGTGTATGACAAATATTGGGGTGCATATGAATCTGTTATTTTTTCTGATAAAAGAAAAAAGGGAAAGCAAACAACTGAAATTGACATGTCCATTAAAAAGGACCTGGTTAAATATATGATGATGCTTCCATATGGTAGGTTAAACCTACTCTGCAGAAGTAAAAAATAATATTTTTATAGAATATTTAATGGTTGAGAATATGCTCATAATCTATAAAGTAAAAAAAGCAGGCTATAAAGCAGAATAGCATTATGATCCCAATGTATGTAGACTTAGTTATTGAAACATCTGTATTAAATGATTCCAGATGACTTACAGCACATTGTGAATTGCTTTTATCTCGGAAAACAGAGCACACTTCTGTATTTTCCATTTTTAAAAACAATGAACTTGTAATACTTTTTACAATTAGAAGAAAATAAATGGTACATTATAAAAGAAAACCAAAACAGGCATTTCTGATGGATGTTGACTTTCTAGGAAAGAGGCTCCTGAGAAGATGGGCACTGGGTTTGGGGCTTACATCCAGAGCATGGGGAAGGAGAGTGAACTTTCCACCTGTTGCATTGTTGGTAAGAATGGTCGCTCATATCACAGCTTTGCAGGAGGCCTTGGGCAAGACTGAGGCCTTTATATAATATCTATCCCACTGAAATCTGAAGTCTACCGCTTGCTATTCCTCAAGCAAGAGGCTCCCCATATCTAAGACCCTGAAGTCAGGAGATGTGGAAGTCGTTCATAAACAGTGGGATCATGAGCAAATCAGCTATCTTCTCCAAACCTAAATTTTCTCATTTCTAGAATGGGGTACATTCGACCTTCCCTGCCTAATGCACAAATTTGCTGCAGGTTTCGAGAGATGGCATGAAAGAACTTCCTTAAGGGTAAAATATTACCTACCTCTGAGTTATAACCATTGTCCTGTGATATTTTATAGCTCTGTACCGCTTCCTCTCCCCAAGATGGCCTCCAACCCCATGGTGGGAATGAGATTACAAATAAATCTATGAATGTACTCGCTGACATCCCTCCCTTACTTCCCATGCTGACAACTATGGAGTGTATTGCATTTTCTTGCTGAGAAGCATGGAGAAGTTTGTTTGCTTTTTCCCTTTCCCCTAGTGATATCTGTGTGCCTACGCCTCACATTTGGTTTAATGCACCGGAGATTGTAAAATTCAAAAGGTCATGTGACATCAAACAAAAGGAAGCCCTTTGGATGAGCTCTAGGTGAAAGGCATTTTTTAGCTTATGAATACATGAGTAGTGGTATTTCATTTTTAAACATTTTTATTGAATTTATTGGGGTGACACAGATTAATAAAATTATATAGGTTTCAGGCATACAATTCCATAACACATCATCTGTATACTGTATTGTGTGCTCATCACCCAAAGCCAAGTCTCCTTCCATCTCCATTTATCCCCTTTGACTCTCTTCTACCTCCCCCTACTCACCCTTCCCTCTGGTAACCACCATACTTTTGTCTGTGTCTGAGTGTTTTTTTCTTAATCCCTCCACCTTTTTCACCCAGCCCTCCCCAAATTCCCCTCCCCTCTAACATCTGTCAGTCTGTTTTCTGTATCTATGAGTCTGTTTCTATTTCAGTTTTTGAAAGCATGCCCACAAAAGTGTGACTAAAGGCAGGTGTCTCAGGGACAGCAATCTGCAGGAAGAGGCGTTGCTCAGGGCTTTTCTGGCTGCATAGAGAACAGCCACCACCCCCACCTAGGTGGGCTGCCTTTCCAGTTCTTATCAGGATTTTCCCAAGGAAGTGAAATTTGTGTGTGTGGGCCGGGGGTGGGGGTGGGGTGGGGAGAACATGGACCACAGTGTGAATGGCACTTACTGGAGTTATACCTGCACAACTATGCATGGTGGCCTGGGAAGGAAAGCTGCACCAGCAGGGAGAAAAGTGGCTACTATTGGATTCCATGAATTGTTAGTTTAGACCAGGGGTGGGCAAACTTTTTGACTCGAGGGCCACAATGTGTTCTTAAACTGGACCGGAGGGCCGGAACAAAAGCATGGATGGAGTGTTTGTGTGAACGGATTGAAAATTCATTTGGTCCTGGGGACATACATCAAGACTTTAGAGCAGCCGTGGGTAAACTACGGCCCGCGGGCCGGATCCGGCCTGTTTGAAATGAATAAAACTAAAAAAAAAAAAAAACGAACCCTTTTATGTAATGATGTTTACTTTGAATTTATATTAGCTCACACAAACACTCCATCCATGCTTTTGTTCCGGCCCTCCGGTCCAGTTTAAGAACCCATTGTGGCCCTCGAGTCAAAAAGTTTGCCCACCCCTGCTCTAGACTAAGTTTATTTGCTCTAACAGCTTTGGCTGCTTTACATAGATGTGTGAATGTGGTGTTTGTGACCGTTTGGACCTCATGTCTCACCCTCATGGGTAAACATGGGCATTTTGGAGTCCAGACAGCCACAGAAAATGCACAGGTGGTATAGCCTTGGTGATAGGCTGGAAATCGGGTATCTTCTAAGTATATAGAAGAGTCAACTTATTTGATGTAAGAACTACAGATTAAAAAGAAAAAAGACTTAAAGAAAGACTGATAATTTTAGCAGCCCAGGCATCTCTTGAGTTTGAGATTATTAAGATTCTCTGGAATGGTTTCAAATTTCTTGATGCAATTCAGGCATCAAGATTTTGTCTCACTGTATTACTTCCTATCTTTTCTAAACTCAAATCTGTTTCTCCTCAAGTTCTCCCCAACTCGGTAAATGTCACTGTCACTCACTCAGTTACTCAGAACCTTGGAGTCATTTGTGTCCCCTCTCTTTCCTTCACACTCCACATCCAACCCATCAGCACTGGCTCTCCACCTGAACCTGACCACATTATCTCCTCGCCACTGGTTCTACCCTCGTTAACGCCATTGTCATCTCTTTTCTAAAACACTGGGTCAGCTTCCTTATGGTTTTCTTGATTCTATTCTTAACGCCCAACAGTTCACTGTTCACGCACCAGCCAGGGTGATGTTTAGAAAAATATCCAGAGACACTCTCTGTCAGAACCCTCCGACAACTGTGTCTCAGGGGAAGCAAGAGTGGGTGAGAAAAGTTTCTCTTTATAAAAGTATTTCTGCTAATAAATAAAGAAGCAGTGATAGTATCAGAAAACCACCCTCTAAAATCCCCCTAGAGGAAAAAAAAATCTAGGTTACAATAATCCGTGGCTGCTAATTTCAGACAAGAAAGAAAAAAAAGAGAGAGAATCTGACATGTGTGGATGTACTAGTATGTACTATTACCTATGAAGTTTTCTTGCCCAAATGTTGAAATCTAATCTGGCTTCTAGAGCCAACTGCCAATTTGTAGGTAGTACAGGGGATAAAGGTATATAACGGGGATGCATTTAGCAAAATCCAGAATGTGGGAAAAGCTACCGGACAAATAACTTGGCTACTTTAATAAATAAATAGCAAGGAGTAGAAGAAAGAGGAGGACCGACTCATACCTTTTGCCTAGGATGCTCCTGGTTTCAGCACTTAAAGTCCAGCATCTAGAATCCCTTACTGTCCCAGGTAAACTGGATGGTTGGTCACCCATTAGTGATGGTGAAGGGGGAGGAGGACACTGTAGATTAAAAGAGGCTTAAGAGACAGACATATGAACTTTATTTGGGTATTACTAATAAAAATTGTGTGTGGGGGACAACATGACTGAATTTTTGATGGTATTAAGGAATTATTATTTATTTATTTTTTTAGGCATGATTATGATGCTATGGCCATGTTGTTATTTTTGTGTGTGTGTGTGTGTTTTTTAAAAGAAGGTATCTTTCAGAGATATATGCTCAAACATTTATATATAAAATGACATGATGTCAAGATTTCTTTCTATGGAATACCTGAGTTTGGGACATGGGTTTAGATGGAATTAGGCCAGCTGAGTTGACAATTGTTGCAGCAGGTTGATGAGAATATAGGGATTTGTTATACTATTTTATCTAGTTTTATGAATGTTTGAATTTTTTTATAGTAAGAAGTCACCATGCAGACAAACAAACCAAAAAATCCCCCTAGCGGCTTCCCTTTTCACTCGGAAGACAGCTCAAAGTCCTCGCCCTTGTGCACTGCCCCTCCCCCTCATCTGCATCTCACTCTCCCCACCTGTGTCCTCCCCTCTTCAAGCGCCAGGCTTTGGCATGTGCTCTTCTCTTTGTCTGAGGCTCCTCTCCAGACCTCACCTCTGCTCAATTCCTACTTCTCTAACCAGTCCACAGAGCATTGTCTTTCTCTAAATCCCAATTATGTTAACCATGTTTTTCATTTTCTATATTTTAAGATGCCTTGACATCTTGGGACCCTATAGAGCCAGCAAACCAACCAATTCTGAGTGGTATCCCCACCCCCTCCTTTTATCAAGGTCCTATAGTCCCAGACACTCCACCCCCACCCCCAGGCCTTAGAGACCATCTGTACAGTTCAGAGCTCATCAAAATTATTCACACTGTCTAATCCTAAACCTGCTCAACTGCTTCCTGGCCTCACCCATTCTTTCCCATGACGAAGGCCTTCACCACTCTTTCCCCTCACTCCTGCCTCCTGGCTGACCTGGATACTTCCCCTGTGAGCCCCCTCCTCTTGGGAACTGTGAGTAATAAACTATCTCTTTAATGGCAACCACTTCTGATCTGTTGGCCTCACTACACCTGAATAAAAACAAAATCCTTGTACCTTTTAAAACATCAACTCTGTCCTCTATTTACATATGTATCTCTGTAGGATCTGTTAATCCCTTGCTCCCCAGAACCTAGGATGGTACCTGCCTCATAGTATTCACTCAGTAAATTTTTCTGAGTGAACGAGCCCCATTTGCTGCTTGGTTAAAGAACAAGTAGGTGTACTGTCCAATGCCATCTTTGACAGAGACCGGCTCTCCGGAGATGAATGCTCAGAAACACTGTAAGGCCTTCTCCAGTAGGAAAGACAAACACGATGACTTAATGATGTCTGATGGTGTAAGAATTGGAAATTGGTGGGGGAGATCTGAGTTTTAGGGAGTGAAAACATTTGTGGCCCTAGCCGGTTTGGCTCGGTAGAGCGTCAACCTTCGGACTGAAGGGTCCCAGGTTTGATTCCCATCAAGGGCACATGCCTGGGTTGCAGGCTCGGTCCCCAGTGGGGAGCATGTAGGAGGCAGCTGATCAATGATTCTCTCTCATCATTTATGTTTCTATCTCTCTCTCCCTCTTCCTTCCTCTCTGAAATCAATAAAAACATATTAAACAAACAAAAAACATTTGTGTAGTTCATTTGCTAATTCTGCCTATTTCCCCCTTGGAATCCTTCAGAATGTTCCTATTCTTTCACATCCCCTAAGCTTCTCATCTCATGAGCTCTGCACCCAATACTTATATAATATTTTTCCTGGTTTGTGGCTGACTGGTTGTTCTCACATCAATAATGCTCCTTTTCCTTGGAACGCAGGAACAAGCGCGGAGAGGCTGTCAAAAAGCCCTTGCTTTTTAACCAATTTGCCAAATTCAACAATGACTTACTGAAAGCAAAATATGAATAAGGAGAGGCAGGTCTCACTCTTTGATGCTAACAATTATACTTTGAATAAGGAAACATGAAGCTCTGAGACAGACTCAAGCACTAAAAGCACTGAAACCTTAGGGTCTTTGGTATGGGGCCCAATACCTCTACTTGCCTTAATAGCCCTCAAGGGCTTCATTATAGGATATCAGAGTACAGTAAGTGGTGTGTATAAAGTTGCCTAACTCGTCAGGAAAACAATACATTATAATCATTATATTCTGTTTAAGAAAGGAAGGAAGTCTGCCTATTATGTTTTTTACAAAGGTTATCGACAAGTAATTAAAATAAGGAAATGTTATTGCTGAAAAGAAGACTCTAAAATTTTTGTTATGTCAAACACCACATTCTTTGATGATATTGTATGATTTATAAATGCTTTGAACTCCAACCATATTTAGGTAGCATGTCACATTTAAAAGCAGAAACTATTCAGTGTTATAGGAAGATTGTAAGTTAAATAGATAAGAAATCAATATTGGGGGAAATGAAGAATTCATTAGGAGAGATGGTAGCTCTCCATTGAATTTTGTTTTTACAAGCATTTACCAACCACTTTTCATATGCCAGACACTGTACTGGGCTCTAAGGGTACTAAAGGAATGAGATCTGGTTACTTGCTCAGGGAGTTCCTGTCTAGCAGAAGAGACCAATATGTTATAAATAACTATACCACAGATGAAGGAAAATAATTCTGCCCAGCAAGGGATAAAGGGTGTGCTACGAGGGAAAGCTACGAGGAGACATAATACTTGAGTAGGATATTGAAAGATACTAGTAAGTAGGGATTTGCTGTTGTCCAGTTAAGCAAAAGGAAAGGCACCCCCAAAGTCCCCACCTTTTCTGTTGTGTTGACTCACCCTCGGCCACATCATCATTTAAAAGGAATGAAAAGCTCAGAAAAGTTTTCTTGCGGGGGGAAACTGGATTTTAAGAATGCTTGTAGAAAGAAAGGAAATATTGGAGGTGAGTCCGAACCAAAAGGATGGAGAAAGCATGAAAGTGTTTTTTTTTTTTAAAAAAAAAAAAAAAGACTAAAGAGGGAGTTGAATTTACACTGTGGAGTAAAGTATGTGCATAAACCATGTCAGGAGAACCACATTTTAGTGGGTTTCGAGCCCTGACTACTGTGATATGATCTTGGATATGATTTTATGATACATTGCAAATCATGCCACTTAAGTATTTCCTCAGGTTTTTAACAAGGGGCTGACCCAGCTTGCAATTGAGTTTCCTTCTAAATCCAAGATGTCGCAGTGTTCTACAGGACTAGGGAGCTGGGACAGAGACAGCACGGGAAACACAGTAGGTGCTCCGTAAGTTCAAAGAAATGACCTCATGGCCTTCTCTTTAAGAGCGGGAGGCAACTTGTGGAGTCGTGTGAAAGGAACTGGAATGGCATCAGACAAGTGTGTGATTTTGCAAGTGGCTGGGACTTGGTAAGTGGAACTCAAAAAGAGGTGACTATCAATGAGATGAGGTCACTAATGACAAGGCAAAAGGGAAACATCCAAGGAATTATTGACCTGGGAATAGAAAGAAGGAAGAGATCAAATATTGGTAGGATCAACATTCGGAAGTATGTTATGGGGCTCAAGGAAATGGTAATATAGTGCTTAGATCTCTTATTAAGATTGTGACCCTGACCCTTGTCCTTGGGCTATTGGGTCAGTGGTTCTCAACTTGTGGGTCGCAACCCCTTTGGCAGTCGAACAACCCTTTCACAGGGGTCGCCTAAGACCATCCTGCATATCAGATATTTACATTACGATTCATAACAGTAGCAACATTACAGTTATGAAGTAGCAACGAAAATAATTTTATTGTTGGGTCACAACATGAGGAACTGGATTTAAAGGGTCAGAAGGTTGAGAACCACTGGGTTAGATAAACCTCATATTGATGATCAAGGGTTCTGTAAACATTTCCAAGAGGATGAAGAGCCATATATCCACCTTGTCCTGCAGAAAATTTATGGGACCTAGAGGGGAAGCCAGGACAGGCTATTATATACCTAATGGAGAGCATTAAACTTAATGCCAGCCTTTAGCCCTGCTAATGCTTTTGATTACATTTTATATTCTTCTTAACAATTTCCATAAAACCTTGGTAAAAACCTCATTTGACTAGTTCATGGGGATCAGTGACAGTGTGTCATGGGGAGAGTCCCAGGAAACCAATAACGATCTACAGATTTACAGTTTAGCAACAGCACTCAGCATCCCACCCTTTGAAGTTTCCACAGTTGTCCAAGGCAATGGCTTTGTGGGGAACAGGTTCCCAGACACCTGAACAGAAAGAAGCAATAGCACAGAAAGGCACCTCAGTTCAAGGAAAGGGGTGCCTTGAGGAGCATCTCATCTTACCATGATCACAGAGGCTTTGAGGGTGTAGAGCAGTGGTTCTCAACCTTCCTAATGCCGCGACCCTTTAATACAGTTCCTCATGTTGTGGTGACCCCAAACCATAAAATTATTTTCGTTGCTACTTCATAACCAATTTTGCTACTGTTATGAATCGTAATGTAAATATCTGATATGCAGGATGTATTTAGGCGACCCGTGTGAAAGGGTCGTTCGACCACCAAAGGAGTCACGACCCACAGGTTGAGAACCGCTGGTGTAGAGGGTAAGTAATGGTACAAATATGAAGGTTGAAGTGAGTAGCAATTTCTATTGAGCACAATGCTCTCACATAAGTACCTGCAATGGGTTTATGAAGAAGAAATGTAATCTATGTCAAGTTCTTTGATAAATGGTATTGTCTCAGTTGGTGATAAGGTTGTGGGTTGTTGTTTTTTTGGCGGAAGGATGGAGGAAGGCTGTTATATTTAAAACAAAGAAAAGAGCTAAAACTACTCCTTTGTCACCACTTTTTATTAACGATAACATGAAATTAAGCATTAAAATTTTAAATGACATTCCCATTTCATTCCACCTACTAAAGATAATCACTCAAATTTACCCTGCATCTATTTTTAAGTCTTTCTGTCTCTATCTATTTATCATTCTACATATATTAGTCTAAAATTATATAGTGTGGATATGTTTACATATTGGTAGATATAAATTTATAATATTTTTTAAAAGAGCTGAATAGCATTCTATAGTGCAGATCACAATTTCAACCAGTGAGCTACCAGTGGACATTTAAGTCTTTTTTATTTCTAATTTTGTTGTAAACAATGCTGCAACAAAATCTGTGAATATGATATGTGTGCTTTCATTTCTGTAGGCTGGATTCCTAGATATGGGATTATGGGGTCAAAGTCTGTACACATTAAAAATTGCACTTTCCAAAAAAAGTTGGGTCAATTAACATTCCCAACATTGGTGTATGGGAGTGCCTATGTCTATTACCTCTGGCACCACTTAAAGTGCAACTCTCAAATTTTTACATTTTTGCCAAATTGAAGGCTGAAAACTAATACCTCATTAGTGATGTAGTCTGTAATTCTCTGACAGCTAGAAGGTTGAACTTTTTCTGTGTTTATTGTGCATCTGTATTTTCTTTTCTCTTAATTGCCTATTCAGATATTTTGCCTATACATCTATTGAGTTATTGGTGTTTTAAATTAATTTTAAGGAATTCCTTATATATTCCATATTGATTCTTTATTAATTTTTTTCTTCCAAAGACAGGTGACATTCAAAGAAATGTTTAAGTAGTAAAACCTTTTATTCAATGGGACTCTCATGCCAAAGCTCAATAAATATAATAGACATAAAAGTGGGGCTGCAGAATTTGGTCTTTAAATACCACTGCTCACTAAAAATAAACCAGGGCTTCTTGGAAACATGGCTAATTCCAGATCTGGGGCAGGAAAGGTACAATAAGCACCTAGAACATCTTGACATACCAGAGAAAATGTTATCAGAGACTACACGGGTCATATAACAAGGACTCGGGAACCAATCTGAGTCAGCTCCCACTGCAAAGAAATGTGAAAACATGAGAATCCAGAAGGACACTAACTGCAATGAATGAAAGCACATCAACTTGTTTGAATCCCGATACTTAAAATGATACTTAAAAAACAAAACCTTGGATTGATGCTAAGGAGCCAACTAATTTTGAAAACTGATAAAGAAATCAATCATTTATCCTGCCTTTCCTATACCTCAGGGCATCCAGAAAGCTGATGAGGAGAAGTTTTCATCACAGAAGTATTCAGCTGATAATAAAGCTATTAAAATTAGAATAACATCAACTGAATAAAGGATCTAATGCAATGATTCTGATGAATTCTCTTAGTGGTCCGTGAGTCCTTTCATGAGCCCCCTAATGAAATAAGGAATCCAGGCAATGTGACCATACACGGCTGCTAACATCAGAAAGAGCTCAATATCAACCAGATATTAAAGACCTCCCGATAGACCTTTGAAATACTCTTGCCAAAATATCAAAACCAACTCTAAGCAAATCTCTGACTATAACTAACACATTACAGGAAATACACACAATAGAGGAGGAACATGTTCAATGATACCATGGGGATGCAATCAGCAACATCCAGATTGTACAGAATAAAGAACATGTTTACTCCAGCAAACTTTGAGAGAGAGAGAAAGAGAGAGAGAGAGAGAGAGAGAGAGAGAGAGAGAGGAAATGTTTCAGTGTTTTAGAGCTAAAGAGACTTAAGAGACATGTGGACTAATTTCAATGTCTGGACCTTATTTTGATCCTTATTTGAATGCATACATTTAAAATATATGGGACAGTTGGGGGAATGCTAACAATGAGTGTCAGCTTAATGATATCTCAAAATTAATATTACCTTCTTTGGTAGAATAGTGGCATGTTTTTAAAATGTGTATGTATGCCTTAGAGATACATACTGACAATATTCACGTTGAAACGACATGTTGTCTGGATTTGCTTAAAAAAAAAAATCTGCACTATGAGGGTGGAAGTGAGTGTAAAAGAAGAATGGCCATGAGTTAATAGCTGTTGAAACAAGGTAAGAGATACACGGGGGTTCATTATACTACTCTCTCTACTTTTGTATATGCTTTAAAATGTCTATAATGAAAGCATAGTTGTCTTGTTAAAATGGAGTTGGGTGGGTGCAAGGCTCCACTGGCTCAGTGCCCACACTCTCAGGCACGGAGAGACCTGGCAAATCCCTGGGCACCACCAGAAGGAGGCTCCCTGAGAGCAGGGATTTTTGTTCCTTTTCATCCCTGAAGAATCCCTGGCATTTAGAAGAGAGCCTAACGTGTTACACAAGCCCCTGACATTTTGTGCACCATGGACCTCTTCACAGTCTAGAGCAGTGGTTCTCAACCTTGGCTGCACACTAGAATCACCTGGGAATCTTTTTAAAGATTCTGTTTCTTCTGTTTCTTTGTTACTAATGTTGTGGCCCCACCCCATAACAAAGAAACAGAATTTCCGGAGGATGAGGCCCAGAAATCAGGATTTTAAAAAGATTCCCAGGTGATTCTAATGTGCAGCCAAGGTTGAGAACCACTGGTCTAGAGGCTATAGGTGTGAACGAATAAGCTCCTGGCTTATTTACAAAATGAGAATGTCAGAGATCTGTTTCACTTTGCAAGCTAAGGGACAGGACAAGATGCCAAATGCGGTGAGTACTCCAACATGCGGTGAGAATTCACAACCTGGCGGCCCAACATGGCAGGGCTGGCCCAGCCCACCAGGCCCAAGGAAGTGTCCAAACCAGAGGGTTTACCCATCAGCCATAAAGCAGAACCACCTGCAGGGGAGGAGGGGTGCATGAAAAATACACGTTCCTAGGTTCCCTCCTCCAGAGATTCAGATTCCTATCTGCAGGCACCGGGCCTGGCAAACTGTTGTGAAACAAAACTCCATTGGTGATTCTGAGGGCTATAAGCACAGGTACCCCAATTACTCCCTCAGCTCCTCCCTGGCCTTGGCCCGTGGAGCTGTGGTCTAACAGCCTCCTGTAGGGTCTCCCTCTTGGCAGGAGGCGGAGGCACCTCCTCCCGTGTGGTACCCGGGCAAGCTTACTGTGGACACACGGATGAAGTTGCAGGCCCACCCTGCTCCTCCTTGCTCCTCAGCTCAGCTGCGAGTATTTATTTTCTGAAGTCGAGAAACGCTGTGCTTTTATGGGGCCCTCACTCCATATTCTCAGTAGGCAGCCCTCCTGCCTTCGAGCCCAATTGTCCCGCTTCTTTGTTTTTAACTAGCGTTTTTAACTAGTTTCTGGAGGTGGGGCTTCCTGCTGCTGCAGTTACTCTCTGCCGGTGCTTCCAATTGCTATTCTCCTTGCAAGTTACCTCAGCGATAAGACTCCTTCACGGCAGTGAAGTCGGGCGGATTCTTCCCTGGCCCTTGACCGACTTTTGCTTTCCTATTATATAACCTTATTGATTAATCCAAACTATTGCTCACAGCTGCTGGTTAATGGATGATGGCTCTGGAGTTTTCTTGAATACAATTATTTATTGCCTTATTGATGTGCTACTTATTACTCTGTTAAGTACCATAGGGTGTTTAATTATGTGAAAGGGAAGTGCAAAGGCAGCTGCTGAAAGCTGGAGTTAAAGAGGCCCAGTACCTGAGTTCCTGACAATGTGTCATAAAACAGCTTTAAAACACATGCACACACAAGGGACAAACCCCATTCCGAAGTTTAACGAGCTTGGAAACAGAGCGGGCTTGGGGAGCTGCCTTACCACTTTGTGGTCTGATATTAGCCACAGCACAAGCACAGAAATGGCAGTGCTGTAAATGAAAAGGAGACTTTTTGGGGCGGGGGGGCTTTATGCATTTTCCTACTTATTGATAAAGATTGAAATGGAGCCGCTAAGCAGGCCACGGCTAGAGGGGTAGCTGGTAGGACTGAAAAATGGCTTCTGTTAGAATGGAGCGCAGGGTGGGGGTTCAACATGGCATGGCCCGCCGGCTCCATGGAATTAAATGGAATTGGACGCTTTTCTCAGTCAACTCTTCTCATTCCAAAGGGCAGCCATGTTGCCTCAGGAGAAACATTTGAAAGAAACACAAGCACTGGACTGTTGGAGTACTCACCGCATTTTGCATCTTGTCCTGTCCCTGCCAGCGGGGATGAATTCCCAGGCATGGTGCCAGGGAGTTAATGCCTCAGAGGCCTGGGTGAAGCAGGATTCGTGCCTATGTTTGAGTAACCACCTTCCTGCTAAGTCTGAGCCCTGACCCAGCAAAGAGGAAAAGAGTTCCATTATTTTAATTCCTTGGTTTGGAGCTTTTCAAGTTATACTCTGAGTAATCCTAGGATTCCTTATTTCAAAGATGGGCAGCCGCACTTACCCTGTGCAGCAGGTCATCTGAGGCAGTGGGATCTTTGGGCAAAATGCCTGGGTTGGGGGCTTGGTGGGCCACCTCCCGGGTCACCCAGCACCTTTCCCCACCTCCAGCAAGCCCAGGTCTTCTCCACTTGGAGATCGCCTTTGCCCTCAAATCTCTTGCATCTTGGGAAGGCACCCCTCACAGTTTTGACTTAGGGAGGGGAAAATACCTTCTTGCTCCTAGCTACCAGTGAAATCAGGAACATGCCATAATTAATATCTCAGGAAACAATCTTGTCACAGAGACATATATGAATGCCACCATAAATGCTTTGTAGGATGGGTTGTGCTGTAGTGCAAAAAACTCTCAGGCTGGAGTGAGGCAGAGTTTAAGTCCTGCTTCTGCTTTTCAGTTGTATGACCTGGAACAGTCACTTAATTTCTCTGAACCTTGCTTCTTTATTAATAAAATGGACAAAATAAGCTCGTTGTGGGTATTAGTGGAGACAATAACTGTAAAAGCCCAGTCCTGTCCCTAATGCATGTAAATGAGCAAATGTCAATGTTTATTTTCTTTCCTGGTGATTCATGTAACATTTGTTCTTTAGATAAAAAAATCAGAGATCACATTTTGACTTTCAATGTATTCCTTTTTAGAAGTTTTTCATGCTGAATGTTATAAAGATTGTGGACTCATACAGTAAAACTAAGTAAAAGTCAGGGTTATAAACTTGCATATAAAATGTAATGGTTTTTGAAAGTATATTTTACAAACACATATTTACTCAAAATTTTGAAAAAATATTTATGAAATTGGGATCCTATATTGCATGCAATTGAATATCCTACTTTTTTATACAATTATAAATGGGCTGGATTGGGGAAGCATTATTTTGTTTTGGAATTTATACTCTGTTCTCAAGAATTTCTAGGAACGAAGTTTGCCCAAGTACATTGAAAAAGTTGTTTACAATACGGAAAGCCCATATTTGTCCCATGCAATAGGGAATGTCTACATGAAAATGGGTGCTTTTCCATTACTAGATTCAAGACTCCAGACATTGCATGGCACCATGAAGTCAGTCCTGGAATCAGGCAGTCAGGATTTCAATCCCGGTCCTTCCACTTACTGGTAGGTTTAACTTGATCTTGGAAAAGTTCTTTAACCTCTCTGAGCTTCATTTTTGCATCTATTAAAGGGAAAAGCAATAGCACCCAACCCAGAAGGACACTGAGAGAAATACAGGTGATAACCTAGGTAAGTCATTTAGCCCAGTGCCTGACACAAAGCCTTAGTCAATGAATAGTAAGTTAGCAATTATTATTTGATTCTTAGATCCCCTTAAAGTGAGCTGATTGAGATGCATTGAAGCCAGCTGATCACAAATAGGACAATTACTTAAAATTTTTCTTGTTGATTTGGCCAAATTCTTGTGGAAGGCTTAGCCATACTTTAGAATAAGAACATTTGGAGAGTCTCAACCATGACTTTGTCTTCACTGGTAGAGTACTGGTACATTCATGATTCGAATACCCAGTCCAGTGACTGCAAATGCTTGTGAAATATTTTTCCCTTGGGATGCTGAACGTTAAAAAAGATATATTATCAGATTTCCTTTATTTTGTTTTTATCTAGTATAGTTACATTGAATGGTATCAAAATGTTATGATATCCTAGACAGTCAGTGTTTATGCCTTGGTTTAAAACCCTCTCTTTGGCATTAGGCAAACCTGGACTACAGTTTTGCAAAATCTGGGCAAGTAAGTTTTCTTTTCTAAGCCTTGGTTTTATCAACTGAAACTTGGATAATAAAAGGGCATTCACCTTGTAGCCTCTATCATGCCTGGTGCCTAAGTAGTGCTCAGACATTCTGGAGGGATCATCCTCCGGCTAAGTTTTAGGCTGCTGGCTCCTGGGTTGGTATGCATGAGACCCACCTTACCTACTCATCCCAGACAGGCTCAATCAGATCCCTGGCTACATGACTTCACTGGTTCAGTGGGTCCAGGTATAAACTCTACTTTTGGTTTACTGGCCTCTTTAAAAACACCCTATCCTGAACATGAGCCTGTAAGATCCACTTGGGTATGTCCCTGCTGGACACCGACTCTCAAGCCCTCCCTGACTAGCTGGCCAAGCATTGATGAGTCAAACCCAATTTCCTCTGGGTACCTATGTGCAGCTTCTATAAGTCTCTGGACAATTTCACAGTCTACAACCTAATCCAAAGACAAGCAGAACTTAGGAGCATTTGGAGAAATGGAGAAGTACTGCCCTACCCTGCAAGAATGATTTGTACATAAAAAATCCTTTCCTGATCAGAAATGAGATGATACATCTAAAAGGACTGTGCAAACCATAAAGTGTTCATGGTATCTGCTTAGGACCTCACTCTCTGGACAATGAGCAGCAGGCAAGTTTTGTCTCCACTTTCGAGATGGGCAAGGCCTGCACCAGAGAGGCCACATGACTTGCTCCAAGGTATATGAATAGTTGGTGACATAAGTGGGATTTGAAGTTAGAGAACTGACCTTTGAGTTATTATACTTGCAGTGAGTACTTACCATGTGTCATTTACTATTCCAAACCTTATATCGCTTTCTTGTCCAGTCTTATATCATTTAATACCATGAAATAGGCATTTTACAAATAGAAAAACTGAGACGCAAAGAAGTGAAGTAATTTGCTTAAGCTCTCACAGCTAAAAAGTAGTGGAAGTGGGATTTAAACTTTGGGTCTGTCTGATACCAAGCCTGAGCTCATATTACATTAGCCTCCAGAGAAAAGTTTAAACTAGTCAACATTTAGCAGAACATAATCCATATATGTGGAGCATTAAAAAATTTATTAACTGATTGATTCTGTCCTTCCTTTGACAAATATTGCTTACGTCCAGATGATATTAGCCACTACACTAGAGACACAGAGAATTGCAGTTAAACTTCTCAGAAGTTACTGTTGATATTTAGATACCCATCAAAGGGGCTGGTTAGGGCTCTGGCTGCAGTCCCTCACCCTGATGACTTCAGAGCATGCTGGCCTGCTTAACAGCTGCCATCTTTTACATTGCTCTGCTCCAGAGCTTCCTTTAGCTACCAAACCCGGCTCTGCCTGCCTAAGTGGCCAGCAGCAAGTCCCCTGGAACTAGTGCCTCTAAGGAACAACCTCATCCAAAGACTGACCACAAATGGTATATAGACACTCCAGCTCCCATCTCTCAGTGGGGTACCTGAGGTGTGTATTCCTCACTGGCTCGCAGAGTTTTCCCATTGAAATTAAGCTCCAGTTGCCCACGATGGTAGCTGGCAGTAGTGCCTCTAAGGAACAACCTCATCCAAAGACTGACCGCAAATGGTATATAGACACTCCAGCTCCCATCTCTCTGGTGGGGTACCTGAGGTGTGTATTCCTCACTGGGTCCCAGAGTTTTCCCATTGAGATTAAGCTCCAGTTGCCTACGATGGTAGCTGGCATGTTAATACCTTTTGTGTTGGCTGCCTTCCCTATCCTGTCACATTTTCCTGCTCCTAAACTGGTGGGGTTTTTTTTTGCCCCCCCCAAATCAGCTTCCTGCTCTCAAATCCTCACCTCAGAGTCTACTTTTGAGACAAATTAAGAGTTAATACCTTTTGTGTTGGCTGCCTTCCCTATCCTGTAGCATTTTCCTGCTCCTAAACTGGTGGTGGTGGGGGTTTGCCTCCCAAATCAGCTTCCTGCTCTCAAATCCTCGCCTCAGAGTCTACTTTTGAGACAAATTAAGGCAGGGCTCCTAAGGGTTCTTTGGTTTTGTCATGAGTGGATATTTTGAATCTTATGAAAACAGGCAGCCACATTTAAATTGTCCTAGGAGTTAACTCCTGGTGTAATAGTGGTTTAACTTATGTTTACCTCAGCCTCTTCATTACTTATTGGGGCTATTGAGAGCTGCTACCTACTATATCCTGTGGGTCGCGACCATCGGAAAACACATATAGCATATCAGATATTTACATTATGATTCATAACAGTAGCAAAATTACAGTTATGAAGTAGCAACGAAAATAATTTTATGGTTGGGGGTCACCACAACATGAGGAACTGTATTAAAGGGTCGCGGCATTAGGAAGGTTGAGAACCACTGGGATATTGAAAAAATACTGTACCAAATGAATAGTTGAGAAAAAATGGTGTTCTTATCTTGCAGAAATTTACTTTGTGAGACCTGCTGGGGCAAAGGATACTTAGAGAACAAGGTTCTTGAACATGCTATTGTTTTCTTTTTTCTGAATCTTACTATGTATTTCAAAGGAAGCGCTTACTTGCTCTTGTTGAGAAGGGGGTATATCCATGCAGGTTTTTGTTGGGCTTTGTCCAAAAAGTCCAAATGGGTGAACCTGGGAGCCATCCTTATCACCTTAGAGGGCATTTTCATTTTGTTCTTCAACAGTAGTTCTTGAACCTTCACAAGGTTTGAACCCCAGGCTATGCACACACACAAACATGCAAAATGAATAAAAGCCACAGTTCCATGTAAGGACTCATGGATCTGGGAACAGCAATTGAAAGACCCCTTTTCAGGGTTCATTTTCTGGTATCCTGGAGAACAATCAGAAAATTAAATTGACTTTAGTAAGTTTGCTTGATTTAAAAAAATATAATCTCAGGGGGGAAATGGCCTGTCTACAGAGACAAATGGTTACTGATCTCAAAATAGTTTTTACTTTATTTTTACTCAGCCAACAAACATTCTCTTTTGGAGTTCTAACCTAATTTCCCAGAGTTGCCTGGCCTATCTTTCTCTACTAATTTTTTTTTTTTTATGTTCTACTCAAGTCTTTAGGGTCTCAGTTGGTTAATGTTTAATGCTCTCTACGACCAGTGTTTGATGTTTACACTTTATTGGGCTAACCAAATTTGTAGAGCAAATTAAAAGTGTGCAGGTCTTTGGCAAGCCACGTTTCGATATGTGTTGCCCAGAAACCATCTCCTTGTTCAATGCTGCATGCCCCAAATAGTTTCAATTAACTGTTCTCCTTTCCTGGCAATATCTGCAGCTCTCCGCATTGCTTTTGGGGGGCTATTACTTCCTAGATTTACAAATGTCACAGCCTCATACCCCCTGCTCCCAGAAAGCATGTCACAGCAGAGAGCTTCCCTTCTACGTGAAGTGAGAAAGGCAGCCACAGGTAACCTATTAAACCAGATTGACCAAAGACCGCAAAAGAATACTGGAGCGGGAGCTGCAGGGGAGGATTTGTGTGGGGGAAGGAGGGAGTAAGGATAGAAGAGTTGGTATTTTTGCTTAAAAAAATACACATATTCTAAAAAAAAAACCACCCAAAACTAATACAGGTGTAATAACACATAGTTTAAGTAAATAGCCATTGCTACAATTACCTGAAGGAAATAGATTATCTCTCTTACTCGTGGATTTAGTTCTAGCCTTTTATTTTTTATTTTATTTTATTTTATTTTTTAAAATATATTGTATTAGATTTTACAGAGAGAGGGAGAGAGATAGAGAGTTAGAAACATCAATGAGAGAGAAACATCGATCAGCTGCCTCTTGCACAACCCCTATCGGGGATTGAGCCCACAACCAAGGTACATGCCCTTGACCGGAATTGAACCTGGGACCCTTTAGTCCACAGGCCGACACTCTATCCACTGAGCCAAACCAGTCAGGGCCAGCCTTTTAGAACAAACTGAAAGGTGGTGTGGTATCGCCCAACAGACAGGTTTGGGGAAACCAAAGCTTGGGTTCCCTGTCCAGCTAGGTCAGGCCTCGCGGTGTCATGCGGGCCATGCCCAGTCCTTAACCTCACGGGGCATCACCCATGAAAGGCAGAATTGGCTCTGATCTCTCAAGTGTCTTTCAGTTCAGGCATTTGGGAGATTCTATTCTATCTTTAGCCCCGATCATAAAATTTCTGGGGAGCAGAAGGTGGGACTGACAACAATCTTCTTGAAGGACACAGGTTTCACAAATAATCGCCTATTAGAGGACACCTTTCATTTTCCCCCAAGAGCGCCTTGATTGTGGTTGGCTGTGAACACGTTTCCTCCAGCTTTCCAAGCCCCAGTTCTCTTTTAGCTTTGCCAGGAGACACCGGTGAGAAGCTACGAAGAAGGTTTTGGGATTTAATCAGCAGATTGAAAATGAGGAATCCCCACACTGCAGGGTCATGGATGGACCAAGGGGTCAGGTTTCATGGCGGTCAGATTTCTTCTGTCTCCTCAAGGCCGCAGAGAGAGTCAGGCCAGTGCCCAGTGATGGCTGCTTCCTGGCACCACAGCAGTGGCTGAACACTAACGTGTTTCACAGTTGGACTTATTTTTAATCTACTGTATTAGGAACACAAATTTAATCAAGAACAAACTGTTACCAATGTTGTTTTTTTGTTCCTGTAGATGCATATATCCTTAACACTGTATTGCATTCCCTTGTGCTAGAAAGCTCTCCATCTGACATCTGACTTATTTCATAACACTCTTTTTTTTTAAAGTGCAACTATATGTGGAGGAAAAAGAGAAACAAGGAGCTGAATTTCCACACAATGCAGCCCCCCCCCCACCCCCGCTTAAAGAAATAACTGCAGTACAGATTTTAACAATTAACATTCCTGCAGTGGATGCCGTTATGGATGGAGCTAATAAATGTTTTCAAACACTCCTCGGCTCAAATACACGTTCAGCTTATTTTCTGCCATTTGATGGCATGGGTGGGTTGAGACATTCCTCTAAGCGGTTTTTTCCCCTCCTAGTCAAAGAAAGAGATCTTATCTCCCTCCCCACCCCAACTCACCCCCTTCCTCTGCCCCCCCTGCGCCGCTCTGTGCCTACTTTACTGAAACCTGACTTGCAGGTCAGCGGGCTGGTAACAGATTAATTTTACTCTGTGAGGAGCACCAAGCATTTTGGCCAGGAAACATGAGAACCCTGTTATAATATTACCGTTTTTCTAAATTAAATATTAGGAAAAATTAAACCAAATTGTGGCGCATAGTGCAATGGAAAATATTTCTCTTCCAAACAGTCCTCTGTGATAAATGCCTGTGTGAGTGAAAGCACAATAAATATGCGCTACATTAAAAACCTAGATTATTCAGGTTTTAAGACTTATAGCTAAAAGTGGTTTAATGTTTCATGCCTAATAATAGATTACTCCTATCGCATTTCTAACCTTTATTTCTCCTAGCTTTGAAGTGCAGCCATATAAAGGTTGTTTGTAGAACCACACGAAAGTTAAAGCAAATATTACTTAGGATGATTCATACCAGCAAGAATTTGCAATGAAGGCAGAAGCTTTTTTTTTTTTTTTTTTTGTAGTCCCATTTGTTTATTTTCTCCTCAGTCTCCATTGCCCTAGGAGCTGTGTCTGTAAAGATATTGCTACGACATATGAAGCTTTTTTTTTTTTTTTTTTTTGCTTTTTTCTTTTTGGTGTATATGTGCGTCTGAATCAAAAGAAATGAAATGTTTGTAATATTTTTTGGTTGATAAATTTATTAAAACATTTTAGAGGCTTGTAGTGGAGGCACAGCTGACATAAACAGACTGACTGGAAACAGATTATATTCTGCTCTGTGGGGGAGGCAGAATTGAAAAGGGGAAAAATTCCCTGGATTTCAAAAATTGCCACTAGGTCACAGCAATACTTAATTAACTGAATACATTAACGAAAGGCTATAACATAGATGCTAAAAAAAGGGGGGGGGAGAGCAGTCGAGTTCATTTAATCCTCTGTTCTTTGCTTACAGATTAGCCTTTCAGAATGAGCAAACTGATTTTTTTTTAAAGGATCCATTTACCTTCCAGAGATTTTTCATAGCAAAACATTTTGCATGGTTGCAAAATAAATTAATTTGTTGCCAGTTGCTCCATACTGGCAGGAATTCTGAATAAAGAATGTAAGCAATCTATCTTTGTTTGCAAGATATAATTAATCTGGCAGTTAAAATTCTTTGGAAACATTCTGATGACTTATGTGGAAAAGTAGCGCAGCATTTTCAAAGAAAACTCAGAACTGTATGCAGGGGAAGATAAAAGATATATGAAGTGTTTGTTCTAAGCGATACTATTCATTTAAAGATCATAATGTAACCCCACCCTAGCAATTATTGTGAAAAACAAGACAAATCTCCATCTATAGCTTTCCGACACAGTCTTGATTTGAGAAACAAAATAAGCACATTACTGTTATAGTCTAATAGACTGCAAGCTGTTTTATTAGAGTCAGCTGAATCCTGTTTTGCATAAAAAAGAACTCTGCTATCAAGAACACATTTACATTAATATGACTTTGACAAAGTAAAATAAAATCGCATTAAGATGATGTAAGTAGATAAGACAATGAAATCTCTGTGAGAGAGTTTTGGCATACACTAATTACAGTCAAGTCCCTGCAGGAAAGGAACATATTTTTACACCAACTATCCACGTGTTTGAAAATGTAGAAAGCCCAAAATGCAATCCTTGGTTTAGGTATTTCCTGAATACATTGTATTGTGTTTCTGAGGTAGTTTTTTTTTTTTTTTTTAAAGGAGCCTGTCTCATAAATAACACTTTCATTTACAATAATACAAGCAAGTTTCTTTCTGAGTACTAGCCTGCAATCATCCTGATTATTTTAAGGGACTTTCCAATATAGGGCAGCTGAAAACAAGGTTTTAGATTACATGGTAATTTAGGAATGCATGAAAAGCTAAGCAGTTACCATAATAGGGTTCTGGATAAACTTCATGGTTTTTAGAGCAAAACATAACAACATATGTTTTGTGATTTGTTTCAATGATTTTTTCTATTTTTCTTTTTTGTTCAGGTTCTACCAAAATATTTGGAGGCCTCATCTGCGTACAGCGTTTTTATAACCTTATTTTGAAAACTTTGATGTCTCTCTTTTTAGTTCAGTCATTAAAAGAAAGGCAATGATGGATGAAGATAATGCTGTGGATTTTATGACTAATCAGTTCTTGGCAGTGGCCATATTTCTTCCGTAGTGAAACTTTAATATTCCTTTGGCCTTGTATAGGCTTTAAAAAAATTCTGTTTTGGAACTATGCTACACCAGCTACTTATTAAGTATTACCAAACAGTTATTGCACAAAAGTTAGCACTCTGATTTAATACCTGACAAAATGAAGCAACCAGGAAAAGATTTCTCCTCCTTCCTGGCCGCTCACAGATTTGGGTTGCCTTGTAGTTGTCTTTTTCTACATGTTTTAAAGGCAAGAATATGGAGAAAAACACCAGACAGAGGGTAGACAATTCGAGAGGGGAAGAAAGACCGGTGGGGGTGAGATGAGCTCCTATTTGTCTTTGTGACAAAGCAGTTTTTATGAGGAGCCTGACTTTCTGCCTGGTCTTTGTTGTATTGTTCTTGAAGTTGCAACAACAAACACCAGGTGTCTCCATTAAGCTGAGCTAAAGTTTCTAGAGAGGAAGGCCACTTGGCCAGGAAAGTTGAAGCACCCGCCCCTTTCCCTAGTTGCTCTTGGCTGCTGCCGGGATAAGCCTGGAAGGGCTGACTGGGGCCAGGGAAGGGGAGCTCATTCTTTGAAGAGCATTCAGGTTAGAGCCTGTTGACTCATATCAGATCTGTTAGGGAACCTGATCTTTGTGTGTGAGGAAGACCGGCGCCCCTGGAAATGCTGGTATGGTGGGCAAGGAGTCTAGTGAACCAGGAAGGCAAGAGGCCAGTACTGGGTAAAAGGGAGCCTCCTTCTTGAGGGAGAGCCAACTCCAGGAGGATCTTCTGCTTGGGGACAACCAGACTGAACACCCAGCAGCTGATGTGGTGGCTTCTTCTCTACCAATGGCTGATGCCATTGAAATGCATTTATTTCTTCATCAAATGATTATTTAATTTCTACTGTGGTGCCAGGTGCGGTCCCAGCAGTGAAAAACTAGTCAAAACCTGCTCGCTCATAGAACTTGCATCAAATATGACCCTTCCAATCGATGCCAAGGGTAACAATTAAAGTGTCATTCCAAGTATGGGGATAGGTGTTGTGCTGAGGGAAGACTCCATATTTATGCTCTGGAACTTCTGGGTGAGCAGGTATTTAGATGCATAACTTCTTAGTAGCCTCTATGAACTAATTTGCATTTTCCTTTTCCAGGATTGTCCTATTTCTTAAACGGATTTGGCCAAGGAATCTTATTTTCTCCCAACCTACAAATTACCCTGGATACAATGAACATTTGGGGGAACATATGGGAAAATTGCTTTGAGTGGTGGACAGTTAGAATCTTTCTTCTTTCTGATGTAGACATGAGGTTAGAATGTGGAAGGAGGAGAAAAGAAACTAGAACTTAGAGGCCACTTGTCCAAAGGAGATGTTTGCCCCAGAGAATGTGACTGTGGAAGCAGTACTGCTCTCATATAGGAAAGCTGTTTCCCATCAGGTTCTGAGTAGCCTTCAAATGACCACAGGGGAGATGGGAAAGCTAAGAAATATGGGTTATAGTTCTATTTCTGCCTCCAATGAGCTATGTGATCTTGGGTATTTTTTTTTTACCCTTTTTGACCTTAATTCTTCATTCCTAATAATCAGCATTGAATATGTATTAAGCCATTTAATCTTCAAAACAGCTTTATGAAGTAGATCATGTTATTGCCTCTATTTTATAGATAAGGAATCTGAGTAACAAATAAAGTAAGATACTTGCCCAAGGTCACACAGCTAGAAAGTGATGGCGCTAAGAATATTAAATGACAATCTTGGACCAGATGGTCCTTGCTTCAAGATCTAATATTCTATAATTTTATGAGAGCAACTTTAGCTATGTCTCATATCTATTATGATCGGGCAGTCAATCCTCTAAGCAGAAATCATTCATCGGTCAACAGATTTATTGAGCATATACTCTGTGCCAGAACTAGACAAAGCCCTGGGGAATCTATAGGGAGCAAGACAAAGTCTTTTTCAGAACCTTATAGTCTAGTGGGATGGAGCGGGGGACAGGTAAACAGGCAGTCCATTCGCGTAACCAAAATATTCATCACTAACATTCCTATAGTGAATAATATTATCAAACTATTATGGCAGACTGTTCTTAAAAGATGAAAAGCAGAAACGACCTAAATGGCCTTCAGCTAATGAGTGAAATAAGCAAAACATGGTATATCCAACACAGTAGAACATTATTTTGCTATAAAAAAGAACAAAGTATTGATATATGCTACAACATGGATGAACCCTCAAAACAAAGGCCACATATTGTATAACTTTATTTCTATGAAATGTCCAGAATAGGCAAATCCATAGAAACTGAGAGTAGCTTAATGCTTGCCAGGGCCTGAGGGAAGGGAGAGTGGGGAATGACTACTTAATGAGTACAGCCTTTCTCTTTGGAGTGATGAGGTATTCTGTGATGGCTGCATATTATAAATGTACTAAATGTTACTAATGGTAAATTTTATGCTATTTACATTTTACCAAATAAAAAAATGATGCTAGGTAAGTCCAGGCTTATTATTCCCATTTCAAGTTAATAAATCCCTTATGAAAAAGTGGGCTCAGTAGTGTGTGAATATAAAGTCGAATACGATGTAATCCCTGTCCTATCAGATTTTATAATCTACCTATTGGAATAGTGGAGGGTCAACAATGAATTATGATAAAGCATAATTATATCAGCATTATAATGGCAGAACAGGCAAAATGATGAGGAATATTTGGGAGAAAGAAGAGAGCAAGGCACTGATGAGCCAGTCAACATCAACCCCAGCTACAAAGCCCAAACAGGTCTTCTGCACCACGACAGTGGCATAAGCAGAGGTTAGCACACGGCCATATAGTGTTATAGACCATGAGGACCAGGAGGTAGCAGTCAATGCAATCAAAGAAGGTGGAGAGGAAGAACCAAGCAGCACAGGGTGTGTGGGATAAAGCTGCTGCTCCAATAAAATGGCCATCATTTGAGGCACAACGACCAATGAATGGCAGATATCCATGGAAGAGTGGTGACTCAGGGGGAAAAAAGAAACAATCCATCCTCAACTGAGGTTATTGGAAAATGCTCATGGAGAAAGTGGTGGTTTGGGTGTCTTGACGGTTGAATAGAAATTTAATAGATAGAAGAAACCAACAGACAGAGAGGATAAATAACTTGTTGGATGTCAGTCACACAACAGTAATGGAACAGAAATTGAATTGTCCTTGAGCATACATTCAATCCTCCTTATTCATGAATTCTGTATTTGTGAATTTGCCCACTCACTTAAATTGATTTGTAACTTCAAACCAATACTTGGGGTATTTTCACAGTCAATTGTGGACTGTGCAAAGTGGTGAAAAATTTGAGTTGCCAGACAGGCATGTTCCCAGCTGAGGTCAAACAAGAGTATACTTTGTCTTCTTGTTTCCTCCCTCATAAACAAATATGTTTAGTGCCATGTTTTCACATTTTTGTGCTTCTTTTTTTTTTCTGTTTAAAATAGCCCCCAAGCACTGAAGTACCCCCTAGTGTTCCTAAGGACAAAAGGGCTGTGATGTGCCTTGTGGAGAAAACGTGTGTAAGTTAAGCTTAGTTCAGACATGAGTTATAGAGCTGTTGGCTGTGAGTTTAAGTTAGGTGTCTTTAAACAGAAACTAATATGAAAGTGGTTTGTTGTTAATAAGTTGATGAAAATGTGATCAGAGGCTCATAGGAACCTAACTCTCTATTTCCCTTAGGAGCAATGGTTCAATTTTCACTAATTCACTGTTCGCAGCAACTTTATCAAACATAACTACCCCAAATAATGAGAATTGACAGTTCTTCTCATTACTGTTTACTCCCAGGTTTGAAATGGGTCCATTTCTTCTCCACTCCTCACTCAACCTCACCCCCCTGGCTGAACACACATATTCACACAGGTGTGCACATGTGCATGCACAGACTCACACATGTGTGCACACACATGCTTCTCCCCAGAGCTGTTATATAAATTTTAGGGATCAGAGTAAAATGGAAATCCAAGGCCTCTTGTTCAAGAATTATTAAGAATGTGAAGGTGGCAAGAACAGAGCATGAAACCATAGGCAGGGGCATGTGAACACATTGCACCCATGAAGCTGGCCCGGCTTCTTCCTCCTAATTAGTCATGTTCTCACTTTTAGTGCATGCGCTTCCTTTTTCTCTGAGACAAAATGTGATTGCTGTTCCCCTCACATCATTTTAGATAAGAAGTTCACTAAGCCATTTGGACTTATAAAATGCCTCTGGGAAGAGGATAACATGATCACAGACACACGGTCTGTGACGACGTGGTGGCTGGAGGGTTAGTTTGGCCTTTGGCCTCCTGGAATCCAGTGCCTTGGAGGGGATTTCATTTTCTCACTGACAAGCAGCCAGAGTCATGTGGACTCACATGTCATGGCCAAACGGCACTGCAGCGCTCCACGCTGCCTCTCACCAGTCCCCTGGGCCACATTCCCTTGCAAAAAGTCTCCATAATGATTTGATAGGTCCCGATTTAGCCTCCTTGAAGTTCCTGGACAATGCTCGGGCCCTGGCAGCCTCTTGCAGCGGCCTCCGTTCAGGGACTGTGGACTCTCCAGACTTCCAGGACAGAAGCAGAGCAGGCGCTAGACTACTGGATTCATTTGGCTCAGAACTCTCTGTCTACAACAGTTGTGGCTTAAAGTCTTCAGAGAGGAAAGGAAGGGTGAGGAAGCCTGGATATTCAAAAGCAACTCACGGAAGGCAGATCTCCGGAGAGCATTGCCTTATCTGGGCTTCCCTCCCTCCTGTCCTCCCTCTGACCCAGTAGGAGCGGGATGAGGTTGGGGAAAGCCTCTAAGACTTATGAGCAAGCAGGCTGGGCTTCCTTTTGGAAGGAAGGGCCCAGGCATGTTTGCTAGTTCACTGATTGCTCCCTTGCCACCTGCAGCTGTCTTCACCTCTCCCCTTCGTATGGCCACTTGTCATAGGGCCTTCAGAGCTGTCTTCTTCCAGAAAGCTTTCGGAGCCTGCCTTACATTTACACAATAGAATACTACTCAGCTGTGAAAAATAAGGAAAGCTTACCCTTTGTGACAGAATGGATGGGCCTGGAGAGTATTATGCTAAGTGAAATAAGTTAGTCAGAGAAAGACAAGTACCACATGATTTCACTTATATGTGGAATCTAATGAACAAAATAAACTGACAAACAAAATAGAAACAGACTCATAGAGACAGAGTACAGACTGACAACTGTCAGAGGGGTGGGGGTTGGGAGGCTGGGAAAAAAGGTGAAAAAACAAAAACAAAACAAAAACAAAAGAAAACTCAACCCCACAAACATAGACATAGACAACTGTATGGTGATTACCAGAGGGAAAGAGGTTGGGGGAGGTAGAAGAGGGGAAAAGGGGATAAATGGAGATGGAAGGAGAGTTGACTTGTGGTGGTAAACACATATACAATATACAGATGATGTATTATGGAATTGTACACCTGGAACCTATATAATCTTATTAACCAATGTCACCTCAATAAATTCAATTAAAAAATAGAAATTGACTGTCCCTCAGTTCTGGAGGCCAGAAGTCCCAGACCAAGGTGTCAGCAGATCTGGATCCTCCTGAGGGCTGTGAAGGAGAATCTGTTCCGTGCCTGTCTCCTAGCTTCTGGTTGTTTGCTGGCCATCTTTGGCATTTCCTGTAGATGCACCCCTTGATCTATGCTTTGATATTCAAATGTTGTTCTCCCTGTGTCTCCGGCTCCAAATTTTCCCTTTTTATAATGACACTTATAAGGCCCACACTACTCCAGCATGACCTCCTCTTATCTAATTACATCTGCATGACTCTTCTAAGGAAGGTTATATTCTGAGGTATTGGGGGTCCAGACTTCAACATATGTATTATTCAGTCCAGAACAGAGTCCATGGTGGGAGTGATGAATAGAAGTGAGATTTAGCAAGGTGGCTGCTAATGGAGATGAGCCAGACCAGAGTGCTCAGTGTAGACTGTGAAGAGGTGGGACTTGAAGGTTTACTTGTACTGTGGAGCCAGACTATGGACTGTTTCAAAAGACAGGCAGAATGAATTCAGGTTTTGTGAAAAAGGCAAGTCGGAGCCATTGTAAACTCTTGAGCTGGATTGTAATTGTGTAAAAATGGCATTTTAGAACAAGGTTCAGTGTGAATGTAATGGCAATGCTGTGGAAGTTCTTAAAGGGAAAGAAGATGGTAGGATTTGACTAATTAATTGGGTTCAGAAGACAGGAGGATTAATAATAAGGACCTGAATTGATGAGTTGAAAAGGGAAAGGTGGATATTATGGGGTCATGTGGGCACATGTGTGTGCATGAATGCACATGCTCAGATGAAAAATCTTAATTTGGGATGTGTTGCATTTGAAATAATATTTGGCATCAAAGAAGTCAGCAAGCTTTTTCTGTAAAGGGACAGATAATACATATTTTAGGCTTTCTGGGCCATATTAGCTCTGCTGTAACTACTTAGCTTTGTTATTATGTCAAGAAAACACCCATAGGCATTATGTAAATGAATGGATGTGGCTCAGTTCCAATAAAACTTTATTTATTTCACGGGCTGTAGTTTTCCAACTTCTGCTGCAGATACTTGGGTGTATGTTACAACAATACATTAAAAGGAGAGAGAATATACATGTCCTTTAAATGTTGATTTTGTGATGTCTTTTGGAATGATGAATGTTCAGTATTCAGTGAAAAATTTAGTATCAGTTGAAACTTACAACTTTATTCATGCATGCAACAAACATTTTATTGAGAATCAACTAAGAGCCAAGCATATTCACATATCATCACAATCACTCTCCACTGGCAACTTTGTGAGTTGGGCAATTCGTAGTCCCATTTTACATGTGAGGAAACTGAGGAAGTCCTTGATAAGGCAACCTGAAGTTGTGGAACTTTCTTCCTTACTAGAAAGTTTAACCAGTATCTGGGTGAAGGCTTTCCACTCAGGCAAGAATATTGCCTAGGCTTGAGAGCTTGTAGGAGGCGATGTCAAATTTAACATCTGCTTACATGTTGTCAACGTTTTAACTTTGCTCTCAGTTAACAATCTTCAGGATAACTGTGCTCTGTGCTCTTGCTAGAGGGTAAGGTCTTGAAATTGTGTAATATCTACAACCTGTCAAGAGCCTGGAAGAGAGAAAAATTGAGGGAAGATAACTTAAGGCTCATGTAATTTGCTCTTTTCTCTACGTTACCTACATTTTTTCTTCTTTGATCAAGTTGACTGCTGCATCCCTCACAGAATCTTTCTCATATAATTTAAGACATTATTTTGGTCTCTTAGGTAGAATTGATACGAAAAAAGTTGAGTGGATTTTGTTCCTGGTTTAGCTGAGAGTTGTTATTGAAAATATTGTTTATTACATTCCTCCACATATTGCTCCCTGTGAGAAAATTATCAGAAGTTGACATAAGAAAAATTCTTTTCTTCTGAGATAATATAATTTTGCTTCTCAGCGAAAGAGAACCATGCAACTAATTGTGTTTCCCTTTTTGATTGGGCTCCTGGGAAGCTCAGAGACATGTTTAAAATGCAAAGGTAACTATTGTCAAAACTATGTTTTCTAAGGCTGTATCTCCTTTGTTGTTCCTATTTTGTTAATCTTATTTCCCCACCCATAAGCTGCTTCAAATACTTCTTGCAGAGAGATGACTGTTTAAAAATTTTTTTAATTGAATCGAAGTAGAGAATCTTTCAGCCAATCAAAACAGTAACCAAAGTTCCATTAGACTCAGGAAAAAAATGTTGAAAAAGACTTTATGATTAAGGACAGATATTTGCTTGGGTAACTCTTAGAGAACACATGCTGTTTGTTCTATGATGACAAATTATTTCACATCTGCTGAGTGACCTACTTACATGGATTACTATATACATCTGCCTTAACACTAAGCACTGGGTGAGGTACCAAGGACCTGGGAGCAGCATAGGTTTAAAGTTAGAAGATCTAAGAACTTGTTTCAACTCTGCCACTAAATACTCATGTGACTTTAGGCAAATCTGATTTCAGCTGAATGATTCTGAACATCCCTTCAAATATAACCTTTTTTAAAAAAAATATTTTTATTGATTTCAAAAAGGAAGGGAGAGGGAAAGAGAGATAGAAATATCAATGATGAGAGGGAATCATTGATTGGCTGCCTCCTGCATGCCCCCTACTGGGAATCAAAACTGCAACCCTGACAAGTGCCCTAGACCAGAATTGAATGCAGGACCCTTCAGTCTGCAGGCCAATGCTCTATCCACTGAGCCAAACAGGCTAGAGCGAATATAACCTCCTAGGAACCTATTGCATACATGCTTTTATCTGCCATTCACTTCCTTCCATTGTTCAAATAAGTCTTATTTTTCTAACAAGACTCCTAGCTTCTGGGTGTCAGGAGCTATGTTTAGGTTTGGCCCTATGTCTGTGCTAGGCATATATCTCTATATCTCTATCTCTATCTCTATCTCTATCTCTATCATCTATATCTATATTCATTGAGTTATAACCATATTATTTCAAATAGGTTAAAGTAGCTTACAAAAATGAATACAATAAAATAAGATGAAATAAATTTAAACTAATTAAAAAACAGGTTTATGCAGAGGGAGAAATGATTAAGACAGGAAATATGAAAAGGTAGGTAGGCAGGTAGGCAGGTAAACAGTAGGTAGGTACCTGTTGAATCCACACCAGCATCCAGCTGCCTGGAGAGAGCACATTTGCTTTCTGTGCGAACACGCATTGCCTTGGAAACTGAAGCAAAATGGAATAAGGACGTAGAAGAAATCTTTTTGTCTTAAATTAAATCTAACCACCTCATGATGGAAACAGCACATAACGATTGAGTGTTAAAAGTCAGTTGCTGAGTCATTGATCTATAAAGGTGCTCACTGGATGTGGTAAATGGAAATTCCTTCAGTCAAGAAGGGCAGCGCAGAACGTGTGCTACACTGGGACAAGAAGAGGAGAGGTTTTGTTTCAGAAGGAGACTGTTTCACTGGGAAGAAGGTTTGGCTCCGAATGGCTGCCCGGGGCTCCCACAGAATGAGGAGCTCTCTGAGGGCAAAGCAGATAGTAGCCGGCAAAGTGCAAAACAAGGAGGAAGCCAGTCAGGGGAATTCAGCAAACAGCACTTCTTATGAAATTAGTGAGTAATAAGGTAATTTAGGGGCCTGTTCCTCTTTATGGGAAATATTCTCTGGTGAGCTCTTCAAATGGAAAATTCTCAAGTACTGTAATGCACCAATATGAAAGATTTATGCAGCAAAAGGCCTGAACAGATAGCAGAAGAAATTTGAAGCTATGAAGGTTGGCAGTTCTGCCATCAATACTTCATTCATTTAACAAATATTTATAGAGCCCTTTGCATGTGCTAGATACTATGCCAATCACTTGAGGGAATGGGGGCAAGGGAGCAAATAATGCATAATACATCAAGTCTATCTTTCAGACCCATACATCCTAATGGGGGAGCTGGCATAAAAGAAATCATATTAATTCAGTAAAAGTATTTATTGAGCACCTATTATGTACCCAGGCTAGTGCCAGGTGAGGTGTACAATGCAGAACTAAAATGAGCCCAATCTGTGTCAAAATGTTAAATTGGAAATCTGTAAATCAAGAGTAATTTTTTTTTGTCTCAACAGGGAGTTCACACAAAGACTGCCAAGAACTGCAGAGATTAATGGAATAAACTATAAAGTACCAAAGAACACATTTACTATGAAGCTAATGAAGCTGAAACTTCAGGGACCCTCACTTGCCAGGGTCCTTCCTCAGACCCTTGGAGAGGCCCCAGGAGTTTTTATTTATAATTCTATTTTCTTTTACTTAAAGAAGCTCCTCTCAATTATGCAAGCTTTGAGCCTCACAAAACTCAGCTCTGCCATTGAAAGCACCATATTATTCTAGCCTAGACCATCACATAGTCCTTCCATCCCTATCTCCCACCATCCCAGGGAGAGTCTTGTAGAACCTTCTCTTCTTTTGAGTATTATTTGTCAACCAAATGCCTAGTATTTTCCTTCTCTGAATTTTTAATCCTTGGAGAGAGGAAAGGAGAGAGAGAGAGAGAGAGAGAGAGAGAGAGAGAGAGAGAAACATAGATGTGAAAGAAAAATCAATCAGTTGCCTTCCATATGTGCTCTGACTGGGGATCGAACCCACAACCCAGGCATGTGCCTTGACCAGAATCAAACCGGCAACCTGTGGGTGTATGGGACATGCTCAACCACCTGCGCCACTTCGGCAGAGCTCATTTATTTTATTTTTTTGAGACAGCAAGTTGACAGCTTCTAGCCACTCAGCAAAAATGTATTAATCTTTTCTCTGGCATCTCACATATGACATTGCCAATGGTGTATGTGTAATCCTTGTGAGAACGGCCAGTCTTCTAATTTTAGTAAATGCAGTCAAGGAAAAGGGCCTGGATTTTAAACAAACAGCCATAGAGTCTGCATTTGCATGTCATGCTCTGAAATCTTCTTTTTCTGAGTCATGAATTCATTTGGACCAAGCCACAAAGAGCATTGTATTTTGTTAAATTGGAGCATTTGGGAAGCGTAAGAGAATTCTAGTCAAATATCCTAAGAAAGTCTGTACTCTTCAAAGTAAAACATCTTGGTAAATCATTAATAGTCCTTGAGTGACCCCACTTATTAGGATAAGCATATATTCATGCTACGTGAACTACATCTCCAGAACTGGGACAATGTGGACTATCCAGTTATTGGAAGATTCAGTAGTTACTGGAGAACACTGAATTACTGTAAAATGATTTGGAAAATAATTTGGGCCATAGGATTATTAGAACAAGACTTACAAAATATTTATTTCTCACTATCCATAAAAACAAACCCAGATATGTGTTAAAGAGTATTACTTAGGCAAGAGCAATGTGGCTAATAAGTTGAGTGACTTAGACAGCGATGATGATGACAAAAATAAATATTAGCATTATTAATTATTGACTATGTCAAGTACTGTGCTGAGTACTTCATATTCATTATCTCATTTAATCCTCACAACTCTATCAGTGTCCACTTTGCTTATTTTTTATTTATTTTAATTTATTTTGTCTTTTATTTTTATTGTTGACACTATTACTGATGCCCCTATTTTCACTCCCTTTGCTCTGCTCCACCCAGCTCCCACCCACCTTCCTTCTGGCCATCACCACACTGTTTTCTGTGTCCGAGTACTGTGCTGAGTACTTCATATTCATTATCTCATTTCATCCTCACAACTCTATCAGTGTCCATTTTGCTTATTTTTTATTTATTTTAATTTATTTTTTCTTTTATTTTTATTGTTGACACTATTACTGATGTCCCTATTTTCATCCCCTTTGCCCTGCTCCACCCAGCTCCCACCCACCTTCCCTCTGGCCATCACCACACTGTTTTCTGTGTCCATGTGTTATACATATACCTTATTTGGCTAATTCCTTCACCTTCTTTCATCCAATCCATTTTTCTAAGTTTTTTTAGATGAGAACACTGGGCCCCAAAAGGTCAAATTACTTGCCAAGGTCACTTGGTAAAGTGTGGACGTGGGATTTGAGCAAGAAGCCAAGCTCTTGATCACCCTTCATGCTATTTTGGGGCTTAGGGTCCCCATTTATAAAATGAGGGGGTTGGCCTTCCTAATCGCTGCCATTTATCTCAGCTCTAAAACTGTAGGATACTCTAATTTCAAGTTGTAATCCTCTGGCAGCAAACGAGTGCTTGGTTTACTAATATGTTTGTTTTTCAAATTGATCTCTACCAGCTCGGGGTAATTAAAACCCCACAGCTCTCACATTCCCCAAGTAAACAGAGGCATGCACAGTCACCACCCCTCACAGCAGTGCACATGGCTTTGTTTATGCAGGGCACCCAAGATGAAAACCAAATATATGGTGGAAAGTTGCAAGCTCTATGCGAACAGAGGGATAAATGCATGTACATTCCGGCCTAATGTACTGTGAGTTTCTACTTATTTATTGATGGCACTAAGTGTTGACCTGACCCAGGGCTCCCTGGAATAACCTCAGATGTTCTTTTGGTGAATAGTACTTTATATTCATGGTATCTGTGCAGTGGAATGGTGGGTTTAGAAGTACAGACTATCATTCAGCAGCTTGCAATCCACGTAACCATTTACCATGGCCAGAATACAGAATTAACAATAAGATTAAGATAATATCATGGCAAAGTTCTTTGTACACAGCCTTAGTTACCATGGGAATAAGAATGTTCTAAGTTCTTGGTATCTCTGGATTGTGAGTGTTTGTTTACCTTTTGTAGGGATATACAGCTGACCCTTGAATACTGCAGGGGTTGGGGCATTGACCCCCGTGTAGTTGAAAAATCCAGGTATAACTTTTAACTGTCCCCAAACTTAGTTACTAATCACCTACTATTGACCAGAGCCTTAATGATAACATAGCCAATTGACACATATTTTTGTCATATTGTTATATAGTGTATTTTTACAGCAATGTAAGCTAGAGAAAAGAAAATCTTATTAAGAAAAAAATAAGGAAGAGAAAATATTTATTGAAAAAAATATGGACTCAGGCAGTTCAAACTTGTGTTGTTCAAGGTTCACCTGAATTACTGAATGGATGCAGAAACAGAACAGGGTTTCCTACAAGGAGCAGAGATGAGGGTTCTTTAAGTACAGTCTGTCAGGACAATGGAGAAGACCCTTAGTTTATTTCATAAAGAGAGACTGAGTACTTCCTTTGCTGGGTTTGTGTTGGGAGCCTTTGGCACTATTGAGATAAAGTATGTGAGGCCTTGCCTTCAGGAGGGCGAGAAGATGTGCATAAAAATACACCTGCATGCCAACATGGTACAGCCTTCTTTCTCTATCTTGTCTTATGTTCATAAAGAAGATGGCATTGGAACAGGCCTTGAAGGATAAGAATTTGGGCATACAGACAGTGGGATGGGAATGGAGAGGATGAAAAGGTAGGAGGAGAGATTAGGTATGGCAAGAAAAGGATTAGACTGGGCCTCGGATCAGCAGGTCTGTATTTTTCCATTGTAGCATCATTATAGTTGTCATTGTTTGTAGTATTATTTGCTTACTGACCATCTACCCGAACTGGAGTGTAAGCTTCTTGAGAGCAAGGACAAGGAACAAAGTCTGTTTTATTCATTGACATATGCCAAGTGCCTATGACCCTCTCTGGTATGTAGATGGGGCTCAGTAGATATCTATCACATAGAGAGAGGAAGACAAGTTTGGAATGAGACTGGCCAGGACTGGAGGTACATACAGAACCTTGGGATCAAAAATACATAGTAGTTTAATTATCTGGATCATTAGACAGGTCTTTTTAACAAGTCAGAGCCTTTGTCTCTTCATGGTTATAATGCTGGCAAGACAGATAACAAGAATTTACAAAAAAAGAAAACGCAGACATCAAGACTAAGAACAGGGGTCAGAATGGCGGCAATTTAATTCATTTCAGCAAACATGTACCAACCACGAGCAAGCATTATGGAGGTTAAGATGAACTTCAACAGGGCTTCAAAGGAGGGAAAATTATGTCTTTTGGATAAGTAATAATTTCACAGAATAGGCAGTGTTTTAAGTAGAATTTGAATAATGGGTAGGATTTTTCTATAATGGAAATGCAGAGGAGAAGGGCATTTCAATTAAAAAAAGAAATTAGAGATGGAAAGAGAAATAGCACTTGTAAAGAAACTGTGTACCAAGTATTTTAGTATGTGCTTTACTTAAATCATCTTATTTATTCTTTGCTGAACCAAATAAGGCAGTATTATAGGTGAGGATACTGACCTTCCCAGTGGAGCTGTGATTTGAGTCTGCTTACTCAAATTTGGTAAGAATGAAAAAAATAATAGGTAACAATTATTGAGCTACATTATTCCTTATCCTCTTGGGAAACCCTACCTTTTATGAACCAACTCAAACATCATCTCCTTGATAATTTCCCCTAAAAACATCTGCATTTAGTGCTGTGTATATGCCCTAATTTGCATAGTTCTCTCACTACATGACAATTGTCCAATGACACCTATTTGGAACACATTATAGATTATGCACTCAATAAGGAGCGGGGCTGATGTACCTGTTGCCTTCTGTATATAGGCACTAGCGGGTACCTCTTTGTGTAACCACATCTTGAATTCACAGTCTCATGTGGGATCAGCAGAGGAGCACAGTCTGAATTAAATGGCTGTGTCCTATTGCAAGGGAGGCTGGTAAAATGAGTTTCTGGCATCAGTTTTGTGGCAAGATGGACCAATATGTTGGGAAATCTCCCAACATCCATGTGGTGTTCAGATGAGCTAAACATTCAAAAGAAACAAGAAGCCCACTAGAGAAGACAAGATTGTTAAATAATTCCCTGAAGCACCCCTGAGTTAAAAAATCAACCCCAGTTTGGGTGTGGGTTACAGATAAAGGAAGAACGGGAGAAAGGACAAAGGAATGACCACACTCAAAAGTCACAGGTGAGCCGCGGGTTGCAGAGTTTACCTCCCCAAGCTCAGCATGTGCATCTCTGGTAGAACACAAGTGATTTTAGGGTTTTATGAACACATTAAAAATATTTAAATAGTTATTTATTTTAAGGTATAGCAGACGAAATAATTAGCATATCAAAGCTATGAGTTCAAAGCTGTTGTTGCTTAGGAAAGGGTTAAGTTTAAGTGCAGTTTAAAAAGAGTAATTCAATATTAAAAGGATTAAGTAAACAATACAACAGGTGGCAAAGTTTCTGAAGGTAGCAGAGGAATGTCTAGAGTTTGGGAAAGCCCATACATGGAGGTAGGAAGCCGGAGCTTCACTCACCGTCTACATGTCTATCTCAATGGGCTCCCTCTCACATGTTAAAGGGCTACAACAACACTATCTTAGCTCCCACAAGACTAGACTCTTGTGGTGCCACTTCAGTGCCACTTCAGTTGGTTTGCCATGCTTACCAAGTCTGCTTGTGAATTTGGGGGGATTTAATCTGCTTACTCTCATTATTCAGCCACACGTGGGAAATGTCAGATTCCTGAGCTATCAGTCTTTAAATGTGAGTCCACATGTGAGTGGCCTTTAAGTGAGAGGTCATCATGGGTGGGTGTATTTTTGCATTTCATAAATGATTTAAGCTCTAATGTTTGATTTTCTCTTGATATGGATCTGCTCCGTGGCTCAATTTGGCGTCATCCGGCTTTCCCATCCATAAATCCTCCCCCCCGAGTTCCCGGCCTCTCCTCTTAGACTATGAACTGACTGAGAAGTGAGCCCACCCAGAGTGTAACCCCTAGTCTAGCTCCTGAAAGGGTCATGGTGGAGGTAGAAACAAGTCCCTTGAGAATGGGCATTCTTCTACTTACAGAAATTCAGGGCTCAGGAAATTGTATATATCTTGCCCCATCATTCATTTAATTAAATATGCCTTAGGGACATTTGGGTTCAGCAAGACCTGCTGCATTAGGAAGCAAGGGAAGAAATAAATCTAGATGGAAGAACATGGATGGGGATGGCAGAGCGCTTTTGGTTAAGACGTTGGAATAGCTTCAGCTTCGGGAGAATCTGGCTGAAAATTAGGTGAGAACTGGCTGAGAACTGGACTCACTGCTCTGAAATAGTAGCTTTTGTGAAATAGTAGCTGAAGTTGTCTCATGCTTGGATCTGTGCATAAGTGAGAAATTTGGATAGTTGCCTTCAATGTAAGATCTATTTAGAGACTATTCTCAAATATAGATTGGATTGCACTGGCATGAGCTTTTAACCCTATTAGTTAAGCTGGTCAACTTTTAGACTAAAGAAAATGGGGTTAAAGGTTGTACCCTCAGTAAACAAGTCCACACATCATTCCTTCTTACTCGGTTCTCTGAATAAACCTCCGATGAATCATTTGGTGAGTTACCTGCCTCATCTTGTCTTTGAGTTAGTAATAGTGCAGTTGATAGTACTGCTCACCAAGTATTCCATTTCCTGGTGGTACCTTTTCTGCAGGGGAGTTATACATTTCCACCTTGTTGAGCTTGCTAGTAGCTGTATGATTTGCTTTTGTCAATGAAATATGGGCTAAAGTAATGTATAACTCCTGGGCAAAAGCTTTAAGAGCCAGCAATATTTTCCTTCTTGTTTTTTCCTCTGCTGCAATAGCCAGTAATGTTCCAGCTTGGGTCCCAGAGCAAAGATGAGTTGGGGCAAAGCCACAGCAAGCCTGCAGTGGGTATGTAGTGAATTCAATAAATGAATCTGAGCTTGCTTTGTGTTGTTTGTTATGGCATATAATCTAGCCCATCCTGGCTGATAAATTAGTAACAGTAACAATGCCAGCAATAAAATTATTGTCATTTGGGGGCCATATACTAAGACATTTCACATGCTCTATCTCAATTAATTTGGTAACAACCCTGGGTGGTAGATATAGTTCCCCAATATACAGATGAGGACGTTGAAATGTGAACAGATTGAAAAGATTTCTTGTGGTTACATCATGAGTGTCTATGCTCAGGATTTGAACCGGCCTTTGTTCTCACTGCTTCATTTTATGGTGCATCTCCACCCTGTTACGTCTGTTAAGCTGTCGTCCCACACAAGGGCCAAGGCTTCAGAGTCTCAGATCCCTAGGGTATGGATCCTGCAGGAATCAAACCTACAAAAGCAAGGCGTGGTCTCCCATACTCTGGAGAATAAAACAAGAAAATGTAGCTAATCTATTGCTTACAACTCATAAAAACCTATTATTTATTATATAAGAGAAGTCTAGAGTCATATACACATGATCTTTTATTATAAAATGATGCCCTACACCTATAAAAATAACCTAATCATTGTATTACACTATTAACTTGGTAGTATATTGGAACTTACATAAAGAGCTCAAATATTTATCACCAACAAAATGACAATGTACAAGCAAAATTTGGGGGAATATTTAATATAGAAGTATATTATGTGTGCATATTCATAAAAATGATGTAATATTTATATATAACATATATAAATATTTATGTATGTATATACATATATAAAATCTGTTTTAGAAATATGATCTGGATGCCATATATATATATATATATATGCCTTAAAGTCTGGTTATTAGATAATGATAAGACAAAAATACTTGATGCAAATATGCACCATTACACATAGCAGGGTTCACCAAAAAACTGACAAAAAACTAAATTAATAATGAAGTAACAAAACCACAGTAATTAAAAATCAAGAATAGCAAAAATTGAAAAGCTACCAACCAAAGATAACACTGATAATACACTGACAACAAAGGATCCTTCCTGAAACCTGTGGGAATTCCAGCTGTGTGTGCATGAACTTGTGATGGAGCTTGTAGTGTTGCCAAGCCTTGTGTGGGAGCCAGAACTGTGAGCAGAGCAATGAATTAGCATCCTCAATAAACTCATAATGTACTCACTTGAATTTATGAAGAATAAAATTTAGTGACCCCCTAATTGGCCACATAGTAGTAAGTAGTCCTAATGTCTATGAATTAAATCAGGGTAAATCAGGGTCAGTTTTCACCCATTGAAATGGCAGCCAATCAATGGGTCTCATTGGTCATAGTTTGCTAATTGCTGTTCTAGAAATCTGGTGAACTAGATTGCCCAACTTTTTTTTTACTTAGATCCCTATTTAGGTAGATCTCCTGGCAAATATCTCCACAACTGAGGGCCCAAACAGTGGGCATCAGCTTCCTATACTTTTTCAAAATGGTCTTTGTGGATCTATTGATCACCTCTGAGAATGCATTTGGTTTGCCAGGTGCTTTGAGAGGGAGGAGCCTTTTGTTGAGGACTTCCGTGGTTTGCCCTGACCCAGTGGTTAGTGAGAATGCATTTGGTTTGCCAGGTGCTTTGAGAGGGAAAAGCCTTTTGTTGAGGACTTCTGTGGTTTGCCCTGACCCAGTGGTTAGCATCATATTTGCTAAGGCTATGAGATTGCCAGATCTTTTGTGGACCAATAGAACAGTATGACCAACCTGCTTCATAGACACAGTGCTGAGAGTGGAAAGGGAGCTTCAGACCCTGGTGGAGAAATCTTTCCTGGATCCCTAGCTGATGGGCAGCCTGGCTAAAAGCCTTTGTGTGACTTTTCCCCATGGCCCCTGTCTGGACCACTATCCACATAATTTTGCTAACGTTTCTATCTATCCCCTCACCCCCAATTCCTGCATCCTCACCTCCCCATTGCCCCCAAGCAGAAGGGTGATAAATATCTATTCCAATGAACATCAAACAACTTAAGGTGTCCTTTAGGTTCAAGTTTGAGCATTCTCAGTTTAAAACATCCTTTTGGTACATATGTCTGTGTATTTTCTCAGCGTATGTAAAAATGGCATATATATATATATCATATATATCACTTAGGATACCCTATATTTTGGGCTGAACTGTGTCCTTTAAAACTAACTAATTGAAGTCCTAACTCCTCAGTACCTCAGAATGTGATCTTTTTTGGAGATAGGACCTTTACCAAGATAATCAGGTTAAAATGAGGTCATTAGGATGGGCTGTACTCCAATACGACTGATGTGCTTATACAAAGGGGAAATTTGGACACAGAGACCAACATGCACAAGAGGGAAGACTATTGAAGACACAGGGAGTGTGCCATCCACAAGTCAAGGAAGGCTTGAGGCTCCCCCAAGCCAGGAGAGAGGCATGAAACAGCTTCTTCTTACGGCCGTAAGAAGAAATCAACTCTGACAACATCTTGACTTATTTTAGCCTCAAGAACTTGAAACAATACATTTTTATTGTTTAAACCACCCAATTATAGTGGTCCCTGGAAACTAATAAACCATGTAACTTTGCTGATGGTATTAATTCATTATAATCTAATTCCATTTAATACGTGCCTGTACATGAATTCAGGCAGAGGTGGTGATATCTGATAATGGCTTAATGTGCTTCTTCCTTCTCAAGCGCTCCAAATTTCTCCTTCCCCACTGGGACCTACACTCCATTTATCCATCTGTTCCCTGTCCCTCAATCCCTTCAGTGGATAGCCTATATTTTGGGTTGAATTGTGTCCTTTAAAACTAACTTATTGAAGTCCTAACTCCTCAGTACCCCAGAATGTGATCTTATTTGGAGATAGGACCTTTATCAAGATAATCAGGTTAAAATGAGGTCATTAGGATGGGCTCTACTCCAATAGGACTGATGTGCTTATACAAAGGGAAATTTGGACACAGAGACCAACATGCACAAGAGGGAAGACTATTGAAGACACAGGGAGTGTGCCATCCACAAGTCAAGGAAGGCTTGAGGCTCCCCCAAGCCAGGAGAGAGGCATGAAACAGCTTCTTCTTACGGCCGTAAGAAGAAATCAACTCTGACAACATCTTGACTTATTTTAGCCTCAAGAACTTGAAACAATACATTTTTATTGTTTAAACCACCCAATTATAGTGGTCCCTGGAAACTAATAAACCATGTAACTTTGCTGATGGTATTAATTCATTATAATCTAATTCCATTTAATACGTGCCTGTACATGAATTCAGGCAGAGGTGGTGATATCTGATAATGGCTTAATGTGCTTCTTCCTTCTCAAGCGCTCCAAATTTCTCCTTCCCCACTGGGACCTACACTCCATTTATCCATCTGTTCCCTGTCCCTCAATCCCTTCAGTGTCCTCAGTTCACTCTCTACAAGCTTAGACTTCCTGAGCCATCATTATAATAATTTCTTGCATTCCATCAACTACTTCATCATCCTCATTTTCTTCATTATTCTCTTCTAGAAAACTTCAACCTTAAGTTCCACTCTCTGCCTGAACCCTTACAGTTAAACGTGGCTGCAGAAAACACACATGATAAACAATAACACTTTAATTAAAAGCCACTAACCTGAACTACACAGGTTAGTCATTTCCTCCCTTACAAAGGATTATTTTACTTCCTCTTCCTCTTAAAAAATCTAGATTGCTCTCTTCTCCTCTTCTTTTCCGCACACTCGCTAATGACCTTGCGTCCTGTTTTACAGAGTAGCAATCAAAGAAAGATGTTTACATGCTCCAATTTGCATGTCCATCTGAATCTGTGCTGTTGCCTTCTTTCACTGTCAGTAGGTTGACCATGTACTGAAGGCCAGCCCTCCTCCTGCGTGCCAGACACGGGCTATTCTCCTTACTCAAGAGTTGACTCTGCCATTACCTTCTGCTCTCCAGCATCATCAATGCTCCCTCTTTATTCTTTTACCAGTTATTTCCCATCAGCATAGATATACTTTTTTTAAATGTGAAAATATTTTTTTAAAAGACCCTCTTCTGACAAATACTTCTTCCAGCTGCCATTTCCTTTCTCAGATCTTTATAGAAAAACGAGTCTAACAAATTGTCTGTTTTTCTTCAGTTTTTCTCTTTTCATTCTCTCTTGAAGTCTCTCCAATCAGTCTTTTGAACATCCCCACCTCCACCCCAGCACTCCACAAAGACTAATTCTGTGAAGGTCACACCAATGATCTCCAAACTGTTGAGTCCATTGATCAATTCACAGTCCTCATCTTACTTGACTTATCAGAAGTACTTAACACAATGGTTACTTCCTACTCATTTAAATATATTTGTTCTCTTTGGCTTCAAGACTTCTTATTTACATGCTTTCCTCCCTATCTCAATAGCCACTCCTTCTCCATATCCTTTGGCACTTTTTTCTCATATCCCAAACCTCTAAATGTTGGCATGTCCCAGGACTGAGTGTGGAATTCTTTTCTTTTATATCTACTGCCACTCTCCAGGTGATACCATTCCAAATCATTGTTTGAAATATCTAAATGCTGATCATCCCTATTTTTTTCCAGTTTTTACCTCTTTTCTGAGTGCCAGATTGAGGTGCCCACTTGACATTTCCACTTAGATGTCTAATAGGATCTCAAGTTTAACATAGAAAAAAACTGAATTCCAAGTCTCATGTTCCCCCAGTAATTTTTTCTTCTTGCAATAGCTCCTTCATAGTACATGACAACTCCTTCATCAGTTGCTCAGACCCAACACTGAAATTGACCTATAACTTATTTTTCATACCTAATCCATCAGAAAGGAAGGATGTTAACTTATCCTTCAAAAGACATCTAATACTCAATGACTTCTCCACCTTTACTACTCACGCTATTGTCCATCATCTCATACCTGGTTTTTGCAATAGCCTCCTAATTGGTTTCCATGTTTCTGCCCTGACACTCTGTAGTTTTACCCATGTAGCCCTGAGGACAGACTGGTTTTACTTTTTATAATAGCCTAATTGATATATTATTCACATACCATGTAATTCACTCACTTAAAGTGTACAACTTTATGTTTTTAATATATTTACAGAGTTATGCAACTGTCAACACAATACATTTTAGAACATTTTCATTGCCCCCTAGAAGAAACCTTATTAGTAGTCACTTCTTATATCATCTTAACCTCCTTTGCATATCCCCAATTCCTAGGCAACTACCAATATAGTTTCTGTTTCTTATAGATTTGACTATTTTGAATATTTCACATAAACAGAATCATACAATATGTGATCCTTTGTGACTAGTTTTTTTCACATAGCATAATGTGTTCAAGGTTCATCCATGTGATAGCATGTATCAGTATTTCATTTCTTTTTATTACCAATTAATATTTTATTGTCTGGATATACTACATTTTATTCATCTCTTCAGCAGTTAATGGACATGTGTGTTGTTTCCACTTTTGGCTATTATGAATAATATTGCTGTGAACATTTGTGTACAAGTTTTGCATGGACATATATTTTCATTTCTCTTGGGTATATAAGTAGGAGTGGAACTGCTGAGTCATATGGTAACTCTATATTTAACCTTTTGAGGACCTGCCAGATATTTTTCCAAAGCAACTCCGTCATTTTACATTCCTTCAGCAATGCATGAGGGTTCCAATTTTCCAATCCTTGCCAGCACGGGCTATTATCTGACTTTTGTTTACAGCTATCGTAGTGAGTGCGATCTCTCATTAGACTGTTCCTTTAAAAATGTAAGTCAAATCATGTCAACTCCCCTTCTCTAAGTGCCCTGATGATTCATCATTCACAGTAAAATCCAAAGTCCTTGCAATGGCTTTTAAGGCCCTGTGTTATTAATTCCCCACCCTTCCTAACACAACTCTCTTACTTGCCACTTTCCCTTTTGTTTTTTCTGCTCAGTTTGGCCACATAGCCTATGCAGTTACCATTCCTTCTGCCTAGAACGTGTTTCCTCTAGATATCTACCTGGCTTGCTCTCTCACCTCCTTTTGGGTCTCTGTTCAATTGTCACCTTGTGAGTGCAATCTTTCCTGAAAAACCATTAACACCTAGCCTTCCATAGCACCTTTCCCTTAGACAATGTAGCCAGCACATGGAAGCATTCTGGGCCAAGGAGACCTTTTATTGGGTACCCCAAGCCTATACCTCCTTCTAATAAGGTCTGCACTACTTATGGCCTTGACAGAACTTGATGCTTAAAGTTTTTAATGTATTTTGTTTTTTACTCCAGATTTTCTTCATTCTTTCAGGATAAGGGAAAATAAGGCGGAGTGCAAATGGCTACTAGGTAGACCATTGACATTTAACCTATAACATTGTCAGAGGAGAGTTAGAGTTGGAATATTGGCTCTATTTATTGCCTAGGCACCAAAAGATGATGGCTTATTGCCAACTGGAATAACAAAAGATGATAGTCATGTGTGTGGGGGGTGCTCAGAAGACAAGGGTTCCAATTCCTTCTTTGTCATCAAGTTGCTGCGTGACTATGAGTAAATCATTTAACCTCCCTGGGCATATTTCTCCTATTTGTAAAACAAAGGGGTTAAACTACATGATCTTTGAGGTCTCCTCTAGTCTTGACATTCTGTATTCGGTCATACTTTTCACCTAATGAGATATTAACTCTGGCATGGTCTTAAGCTTTAGGGTCCTGGGAACTGGCAGTTATCAGCAAAATATCTCCAAATGCAATTTGAATCCAGTGGAGCTTAATATATTTTTGCATTTGGGCTTCAGGAGATCAAGCTTTGAGTTGGCAATATGGGGAATTCAGTTACTATTTTTGACAAGCAGTTGGATTTATTAAATGATACATTGCATCTGGCAGCATCACTGACGAATCAGGGAACAAGGACAGAGTTAAGAATTTCAAAATAGTTGAAGGGCCTTAAAAGATTGACCCTAATGAGGACAGTAGATTCTTTTAAGAACCACAGGGTTTGTCTTGCAAAACCCTCATTATGTAGAATGAGCTGCTTAAAGATAGAGAGGAAGGTGCTATGAAGGGAGAAGAGTTAAGAGGGGAGAATCTCGGGAGGGACAGGGCTCAAATAGGCTAGGCAAGAGGACTGTTACTCTTGTTCTTAACAGATCAGTTCATTTCTTACTAGTGTGTGTTTGTTCGGAGGGCAGGAAAGTGGTGTTCATGAAATTGTGAGGGTAGGACAGGTTGGGGGTGGTTGGTATTCATGCTGCTTGTGGAAATAAACAAAAGGCCCATTAGGGACAAGTAAAGATCAGAGCAATTTGCATTAATGTGATGACACATTCTAAAATTGGCTTTCTCTGTGATAGCCTCACCTTGTGTGATTGTTTGACATGCCTCAGGGCACCTCTACCCAAGGAGTTGCTTAGTGGGCCAAGTTAGGGCAGGAGCCTAAGCTTATGAAAGGGTCTTTGGCCCTAGACTATGAAGAGGCAGGGAAGAGGAAGGGCCTTGGAGAAAGTGGGGACATAGTCTGGAACTTCTACCTCAGCAGCTGGGTGTCCCCATCATCCTGCTGATGCCATGTGCTTCTAGGACATTTATACATTAGAGTCACTGGGACACCTTTGCCTGTGATTCCCCATACATGGCTCTGTGCATGCAATCATAGCCTGTATAGATGCCAGAAGGACCTTTTAGTTCAGAATTGGTCTGTAGGTTTCATGTTGAGTATCACTCCTGAGGAATTATCAGTAGTTTCTTGGAGCACTTTGTTGAGAAGGAGTCTAAGTTTCTTAGCTAGGTTCAGGAGAAAGGAGTATCTTCATGGATTAGTAATGTTTCCCATGGGTGAGATCTCCAGTCTCAAGCAAGTAGTAGCCCAACTGCAATTTTGATGCTGGATATGATATCATGACTGGAGCAGCTTAACGTGGCCTCAGATCTACAGGCCAGGCTTCAGTCATTGATCTGATGAATGTATTGTTTTCTATCCCCATCAATAAGAAGATTCAGAAACAATTCACATTTATGTGGAATGCACATCCTTGCCCTAAGGCTTTGTTATTTCTTCTTCTCACTATTATTATGTAGTCTGGAGGAATTGGGACCATCTGGACATACTGGAGAACATCACATTGGTCCTTTTCATTGATGAAATCATATTTATTAGATCAGATAAACAAAAAGTATCAAGTAAGTAGAGGTTTTGGAAAGATATATGTGTTCCAGAGGGTGGGTAAGAAACTTTGTGAAAATAAATTACTACATTGATGAAATTTTAAAAAGTCAGGTGGTCTGGGTCCTCTCAAGGCATCACCTATAAAGAAAAGAGCAAATTATTTCATCTCTCCTCTCCAACCACTAAAAAAGAACAGTATTTGGTAGGCATTTTTGAGTTCTGGGCAGCATAATCCACACTCGGGAGTACTGCTTTAATCTATTTACTATGTGACATGGAATGTGGCCAGCTTTGAGTGGGCCAAGAGCAGGAAAGGGCTCTGCTACTTGGACTAGAAGAGTTGGCAGACCCTATGATAATATAAGTCCGCGTGGTGCTGAATGACTCTATGTAGAGTTTATGGCAAGCCCCATTAAGAAGATCACAACATAGACCCTTCAGGTTCTAGAGAAAGGCCACCCCACCCACAGTAAAGAACTCTGTGGCATTCAGAAAGTGGCTCCTTACATGCTACTTGTCCTCGGGAGGACAGAGGATCTGACCTTTTACTATTGAGTGGCCTTGTAGCCAGAGTTGCCATCATGAGCTTTCTGAGATCCAACCAGGTTGAGTGGACCCATCAGCTATCCATCATCATCATTATCATCATCATCATCACCATCATCATTGTCCTTGTTATCATTATTACCTGCCATCAGGCATAAGCAGGGTCAGAAGACATAAGTAAGTTGCACAAGCAAATGGCCAGATCCCTGTGCCATTTTCACTGTTGCCCCAATCCCTCTTCCTGAGCACACACCTACTATGTGTGTGGCCATGTGGAGAATTCCTATGACCGGCTGTCAGAGGAGGAAAGAGAAGCACTTGGTTGACAGGTGGGTTCGCTCAATATGTGGAAGCCAAGAATGAACTGCTGCACTACAGTTCTGCTCAGTGAAAGACAGCACTCAGGGGAGATGCTCTCAATGGGCAAAGCATCACAGGGTACACTGAGGCCACCACTTTGTGTGAAAAATTAGCAGACCAAGGTAAGAATATGCATGGAAGGAATATTCAAAGACTCACAGTTAGTGGCAAATGGTTGGGCTGGTTGAATAGGAGCCTGGGATGAGCAAGAGTAGAAAATAGAGGAGGAGATCTGTGCAAGAAACATGGACCTATGGAAGTGGGTATAAAATGTGAAGATCTTTGTATGGTATGTTAACCCCCACCTGAGAGTATCCACCCCAAAATCAGCACTAGCAATCTGATATCTTTTTACTGGGGATTCTTGGGTTTGGGCCAGTGAGTTGGCTGGATTATCATTTGAGTTTCAGCTTCAGAGAGAACTTCCTTGACCACCTTAAACTAAAGGCTTTCCCCTCTACTCTATCATATCACCTTGTTTTATTTTCTTTATTGTTCTTATATTAAATAATACTATTTATTGTATGTTGTCTGTGTCTTTGATTAGCCTCCAACTAATGGGGAGGGACACCTCTGTCTTATTCATCACTTTATCCCCTATGCTGTGGACAATTCCTTACACAGCATATGCAGTCAATATATATTTGTTCAATGAAGGAATAAGGGCTCAGAAAGGTTAAGAACTTGCCCAAGTCCACATAGCTAATAAGTGTGATAGCTTGGGTTTTGATCCAGGCTCTAGCTTTGTGACTTTGGCCAAGACTTTTTTTTTTTACATAAAGTTAATTTCATAATCTCTTCAGTCTTTGTGTACTGAGTGCCCAATGTACCTATACAAAGCACAGTAATGGGCACTATGGGAAACTAAAAAAAGAAAACTACCATGTGGTTTCTGTTCTCAAACAAGTCTTGCCCTAGGACACATATTGTAAATACTTACAGCCACATCATCAATGCCCAGATCTTTGGGGCAGTGCTGAGGCATGCAGTGCCCTTCTCCAGGACCGAGGAGAGCCAGAACCCTGTGATACCTGTTACCATTCACACTAATGACATATCCCCCAGTTCAGGCCCATGGAAACATCTGTAGACATCCTGCGAAGCCTCCTTGGATACTGACTGTAACTTCGTTTTGGCTTGTGTCACTGAATTGATCCTTGCCTGAGACGTAACTAAGGGCATCCTTCCTGGGACCTTTGACTTGACCCACTTTGGGCTTAATTTCTGGACTTCTGACTGCCAGGGACCTCGGGCACTGTCGTGAGTAGCATTTATAGGCCAGGAATACTTGAGTTTATAGCACTAGCTGATGGAAGCACATGGCCACTGTGCTTTGATACCGAAAACTTTGCCCAAACTCCTCTTGGGTGAATTGTGTTGAACTCTGCCTGGTATTTTGTGCCAGCATTGTTCGCTGAACGCTCTAGTGAATGCGGAGCTTATACTCACTGCATGAGCTTAACTGTAATTTTCCTGTTTGGGTTGAACTCCAAGAATCAAGGTAAAAAAAAAAAAGGTCTGCTGATATGCCTTGTTTTTAGGTGCGTTTACTGCTACAGCCACAGCACATTCTGCATTTCTGACGGAAGGAGATGATTTTACACAAGATGCCGGGAGAGCCATTGCTTTACTGATATTAGGAACGTGGTCTTTTCTAATGTGGCTGTGTGTGAGATATTCTTCCCCAGCAGTTTATTTCGCTTCTCCTTTTTGCCTTGGCAGTACATTGTTAGCTTTTCCTTTGCTCTTGGTCTCAGGAAAGGTTATATGTTGTTTTAATTGTATGTGTGCATAATGCCCATTAGTACTAATGGGATGCATTCTTTCATCAGGACATAATCGCCAATAGCATGCAATCAGCGCACTCATTTGTCTCCAGTGTTTGCTGAAGGCTCCGTTCTTGGGCAACATATGGTCTCTAGTCACCTCCTCACTCTGCTCTGAAAAATTTCCATTACACATCTTAATCATCATTTTTTTTTACCCTCTGCTTAAGCAATGAATTAAAGCAGGAAAAATTGAGATGACAAGCACTTTTAGATTGAAACGTCTTCTCCTTGCTGCCAAAACCCACTGTTGCATTTTTACATTTAAAAAAACAATTTTTTTTGCGTCACCAATTAGCAGCTCAAAGTGATTTTTTGCGTCTGGCACACATGGGGTGTGAACTATAAAAATTAGAGTTTCAAAGCCCCCTTTGCTCTGCTCTGTGGAAAAAAATCCCTTTATCAAGAAATTGCTCAGGCACAGGGATAGTAGTTTAAGGAGCATCATGAAGAGTATTTGTCCAGACAGTCAATGTAATTTCAGTAAATGTGTGGGTCTCATAAAAGTTAATCTGATGAATACCCAGAAAGAAGAAATTAAAATTAAAAGGGCACCTACTATGTGTCAGGCACCAAATTTGCATAATATCATTTAGTTTTCTTAATAAACAAGGTGACTGATGTAACTTGCCCAAGTTCATTCATTTATTTGATCATTTATTCTTTTACCAGGAAATTATTTAATGAGCACTAGTTTGTTCTGGCATTGTGCTTGGCACAGAGGAGAGCATGCTGAAGGTAATATATTTGATCCCTGACTTTATGGGGCTTACAATCTTTGGGAGAACAGATAAAAATATAACTAAACAAAGAAATCAATGAAAAATAAATGGTGGTACATGCTCCAAAGACAACAAATAGAGGTGCAGTGTAAGAGGACCTTCCTTAATCTTGGATGCCACAATACAATAGGGACTGGAGCCTTGATTCAAATTCAAGTTAGTCTGGCTCATTTCTTTCATTACTCTTGTGCCAACTGGCCAACTCCATTCTGAGTTTTGATTGTGACGATGATGGCTAACATTTTCTGTGTTCCTACTATGTGCCAGACCCTATTCAATTTTATGTGTTTCTTCAGCTATTTTATGAAGTAGGAATTTTTCCTCCCATTTTTTCAGATGAGGAACTTGAGACTTAAGAGGGTTTGTGACTTGCCCAAGGTGATACAGCACCATTTTCTCTTTGGTACTATATCACCTTGGGCTCACATTCTTGACAGCAAGATTTTATAGCCAACCTTTCTTCCAAGAGCCCAAGGGTTTGTGTTTTATTTTGCTTCTCCCTTTTCACCTGGCACTGTATCAGCTTCTTATTCGCTCTTGGTCTCAGAAAAGGTTGTTTTAATTGAATGTGTATATATAATGCCCATTAGTACTAATGGGATGTAGTCTTTCATCAGGACATAATTATCAATAGGTAATTTGGACTGGCTGATGGGACATTGTGTTTCTCTCTATTTTAAACAAACAAACAAGAAAACAACAACAACAAAGAAAGAAAAGATCCATGCCTGGACCCTGGAAGTCAATAATAGCATAGATTTTGAATGGAGCTTACTTCTTTAAAAACCTTCTATCATATGTTTTTCAGATTTAAAAAGTGACATATGCTCATTCTAGGCAATTTAGAAAAAAAAGACAGAGAAATGTAAAACAAGAATGAAAATAAACTTCTAGTTCCATCACCTAGAAAGGATAAGCATTTTTTCAGTGTACAATAACAAAGATGACTGGCACTTACATACAATTAAGATGTGCCTGGTGTAATTCCACACACTTTAACAATATTAACTAATTTAATCACCATGGTAACCATACATGGATGGTACTACAATTGTCCCAATATTATAGATAAGGAAAGTGAGATAACAAATGGTTAAGTAACATTCCCAAGACCACAGGATCGAACCTATTCAGGCAGCCTGCTTATGAAATCTAGGCTCCTCACTAGCTACCCCACTTCTATATAAAAGAGATGCAGATATTCCTTTATAAACCTGGGATCATATTTCACATACAATTTTTGATTCTATTTTTTTAAATTTTATTTTATTGTTTAAAGTATTATAAATAGTAGTACATATGTCTTCCTTTTTTCCCCATTGACCTTCCCTTGGCCTCCCCTACTAAGCATTTTTTCAGTGTTCAATAACAAAGATGACTGGCACTTATATAACACTTAAGATGTGCCTGGTGTAATTCCACACACTTTAACAATATTAACTAATTTAATCACCATGGTAACCATACATGGATGGTACTACAATTGTCCCAATATTATAGATAAGGAAAGTGAGATAACAAATGGTTAAGTAACATTCCCAAGACCACAGGATCGAACCTATTCAGGCAGCCTGCTTATGAAATCTAGGCTCCTCACTAGCTACCCCACTTCTATATAAAAGAGATGCAGATATTCCTTTATAAACCTGGGATCATATTTCACATACAATTTTAGATTCTATTTTTTTAATTTTATTTTATTGTTTAAAGTATTATAAATAGTAGTACATATGTCTTCCTTTTTTCCCCATTGACCCTCCCTCGGCCTCCTCTACCCTCTGGCACATGCCCTCACCCATCCCCCCTCCCCAGTGTCTTGTGTCCATTGGTTATGCTTATATGCATGCATACAAGTCCTTCGGTTGATCTCTTTTCTCCCCCTGCCCCCAGCCTTCCCGCTGTAATTTGACAGTCTGTTCGATGCATCTTTGCCTTTGTATTTATCTTTTTGTTCATCAGGTTATAATGTTCTTTATTATCCACAAATGAGTGAGATCATGTGGTATTTTCCTTTCACTGCCTGGCTTATTTCACTTAGCTAGATTCTATTTTTTAAGTTAACATTATTTCATGGGCATTTTTCCATGTCCTTATACTTTCTTCAAAATATTTTTAATGGTCATATGGACATATTTTTCTTTAACCACCTCCCATATTATACACTTAGGTTGTTGCCTTTTTTTGGGTAATTATAAAAAGTGATGCAATGACTGTCCATGTACATAAATCTTTGATTGCTTTTTTATTATTTCCTTAGGACAGATTCCTGTAAGAGGATGACTTGGACAGATTTTTTGGCATTTCTTCAAATCCGGGGTGGGAAAAGGTGTTCCGATATGGGGCACGGATTTCAGTAATAGAAAAACTCAGGAAAGTTAGAGATCTGTATGGTCTGAGTAAAACACAAAATAAAACAAAACAAGACAATCAGGGAAGACTTTGTTAAGGATGTGGGTGGAGGTTAAGCCAGTTTTGGACAGTGAGAAGCCAGAGCCCGCTGAGGGGAGAGGTTCTCCCAGGCTCTGGGCATCTGTAAGTCAGTTGACTTGGGCAAGGGGTCCACGAGAGAAGGTTTCACAGAGCAGAGTCTTGAGGGGTGGATAGAAATTTCCAAGGCAGACAAGGAATGTGAAGGGAGGAGTTAGGTGAGCCTTGTAGGCCTTGGGAGCAACATGGATGGGCCTGGAGGTGAGAGAGAACATGAAGGGCTTTTAGCTGATGCAGGAAAGATTTGGGAGAGTTGCTTTGAAGAGTTAGGCAGAGACTAGATTAAGGGAGGAAGGGCCTTGTACATCACACTAAAGAAGACATTTTCTTTTGCGAGAATAGAGAGTAGCTGAAGAGTTTCAACTTCAAACAGTCATAGTCATATTGACATTTTTGATAACACTGTGGTTCCATGGAGTAGATGGAACACAAGGAGGTGAGGACAGAGGAAGACCCACTTGGGAGGTGTTTGGGGGACTCAGAGGAGTCCCTGGCACAGTCCTGTTTCCAGTGGCTGTGCCTAGAGCAGGACCCACGACCCTCGGTCATTCCTTGTAACTCTCCAAGAGGGGTCCGGATGAAAGCTTATAAAACACTGACTTGGAAATGAAAATGCTGCAGAAACAAAGAGCCTAAACACCTCCTTTATGTTGTTGAGAGTTAACATCCATGATAAATATGTGTGTATATCAGAGCAGAAAATAATGAGACAATATACTTCCTTAGACAGATTCAGTTGATCATCACCGGGGCCCTAGGGAAAGGGGGTTGTGGTTGGAGGGTGCCTTCCATTGTGGTGCTGGCTGCTCCTTGCCAACCAGAGGGTCATTCAGTGCGTTCTTCCAGGCAATTATTTTCGGGATGACTGGAGATTTCCATCAACCAATCAAGTTTTTATAGAAGCCACTTTCCCTGATTATGTCGCCAACCTTTAACTCAGAGAGAGATTTTCCTCAGTATGGCTTGACAGCCTAAAGTGTTCAATTAATTTATCTCTCCCCACCTCTTGCATCTTGCTTTTGCTTTCAGTGGGGGAGCTGCAATATTCATAGGCTCATGTGAACGTCCCACACGAGGGGTGTGTGTGTGTGTGTGTGTGTGTGTGTGTGTGTGTGTGTGTGTGTTCTAGAGGTAACTGAAGTCTCTTTCTGGTCTTCTTCCAATGAAGAATGTTCTGTGGAAGAGTTGAGGGACTTGTGAGCAGGAAGCTGAGTGAATAAGGAGAACTGAGAAGGCTCCAGGGTGTAGACCAAGCATGTCAAACTCAAAGGCTAACACAGGCCAAATAAACAAGGTTTAAGTTTATGTGGGCTGCAAAAAAACCCAAAAACTTCAATTTTCATAGAAATGTAGGTTTATTTCGATAGAGACATGCTGAATACAAAGGGCTGAAATAAATGAGTGATCATTATTATAAAATAATAGAACATCTTAATAAAAATTAATATTTTTTCTTGAATATTAACTTACCAGACACTGAATAACTGCACAAGTTAATAAGCATAACACACATAAACCTATTTTCCTTGTTCTCTGAATGCGAAATATTTCCTGTTGCACACACCAAACAAATCAGTCCAAGACTAATGACATGGCAATCGGCTGCTCAAATATTCGCTGCTAGTATTAGTGGAGAGAAATGGTGTGCCTGCGCATAAGGCGCGTAAGGGAAATGAATGCAACATGATTATAGTAATCAGTCATTAGTGAATGTTGTAGTTCGTTATTAATAATTATGTATAACAGGATATTGTAAAAGTTAAGTTACGATATTTTTATTAAAATGTTTCTTACGTACCGTTATATTGGCTTGGCTGCAAAAATATTTGTTGTGGGCCACATGTGACCAGTGGACCACCAGTTTGACATGCTTGGTGTAGAGCAGTGGTTCTCAACCTTCCTAATGCCGCGACCCTTTAATACAGTTCCTCATGTTGTGGTGACCCCCAACCATAAAATTATTTTCGTTGCTACTTCATAACTGTAATTTTGCTACTGTAAACAATATGTAATTATATATGTGTTTTCCTATGGTCTTAAGGGACACCTGTGAAAGGGTCATTCGACCCCCAAAGGGGTCGCGACCCACAGGTTGAGAACCACTGGTGTAGAGGATTCTGACTCCTGGAGTGGTTGGATTTAGGACCACCCCGGAGAGTATGCAGAATAAAACAGGATCAGATCAGTATTTTCAACTGCAAGAGGCATATCCCTACTTCAAAATACACTGATGAATTTATTTTAAATTTTAGTGGCTATGCATCTATTTCAGTGTGATTTATTCCATGGAAAAGATTACTTTTCTTCTGAAATAAAATTAGTTGCATAATATATGTGACTTAAATAAAAATGTTAAGTGAATATTAGTTCAGATTCCATGTGGAAAGTGGCACCTGAAGGCCATAAGGTTAGGAGACACTGGAATGAATTTTGGAATCAGAGAAACATAGATAAAATTCAGGTTATGCCTCTTACTAAATGTGTGCCTGTGGGAAAATTACTGAATATCTTGGTGCCTTAGTTTTTCATCTAATAATGGGTATGTAAAACCCACCTTTCAGCACTGTTGTGGGGTATAGAGGCTGATTTGTTTATCAATGTATTCGTTCAATCATTAAATATTTAGTGAGCATCTATTACATTCCACTCAGGGTCTGGGCACAGGGAATATAGCAGTGAACCTAACAATGTCCCTGACTTCAGGAAACGCCTGTTCTAATGGGGGGAAGGGGGGAGACAGACAATAAGTGCATAGCTATATATGTAAGAAACTGTCAAGTTCTAAGGAAAATAGCACACAGTAAGGGAGAGGTCACAGCAAAGCCTCTGAGACAGGAATGTGTTAGGTGTGTTTGAGGAAAAACAAGGTGGAAGTGAATGGAGTCAGAGGGAGAAAGGAGGAAGTGAGGTGGAATAGCTAGTCAGATGGCTGGGTAGACACTGGAGTTTATTTTAACTGTGATGGGAAGAGGAGTGATCAACATAGTATCTATTCATAATCACAAATTCAATTAATATTTGAACAGCTATTTACTTAGTACCCAAGATGCTCAGAGCACTACCTTAGGCTCCCAGGATTTGGGTGTACCAAGATAAGCTGGACAGGAGCTCACATTCTTGTCAGAGAAACAGTAGTCTAATCAGTGACTGACATCCATCAAGGACTTTCTATGTGTCGGGAATAGTTTTACGTGTTTTCCTTTAATTCAGTAGCTCACATGGTTCTTAGAAACAAAAGTATGGAATCAATTATTATTCCCATTCTGCAGATGAGGAAACTGGAGCACAGAGAAGCTTGCCACTGTACATACCACCGCTCTCACCTTTCAAAGAAAGGAGCGTGAAATAAATGTGCTCCCTTTGAGTTTCAAAGCACAGCCAGAGTGCAGAGCCAATGTTACCCCAAAGAGAGGTGACACAGCCGGGGACTGTGGGTGCCCTGGAGTGAGGCTGCCACCTGCTCTCTGGGACGGCAGCCACTGCCTCTCCGTTCTGTCTCGTTTCTTCACCCATGAAATGGGATCATAGGGGAATCCATCCCGTAGGACAGGTGAGGATGAAAGGAGACTGCACAGGAAATGCCCTTGCCCAGAGTCTGGCTCATGACAAGTATGTCTCAAGTCTCAGCGATACACCCACAAGGTACTGGCTACACTGGGCTTGGACCTTAAAGGAAGAAGGAAGCAAACGAAGATAAATTAATTTCCAGTGGACAGAACATCTTGGGAAGTTCATAGAGTGTTGAAAGTTCATAGTCTGGCTGGGTGGTGGGTGAGGGTGTAGTGGGCAATCCTATGAATTCTATTAATCTGTGACATTGAGGAGACCTTGACTTCCATCCTAAGTACAGTCTCCCCTTTTTGTAATAGGCTACATGGAAGCTTTGATGCTTTGAGCATTGGCGAGCCTATGGTCTGACCTGTACTTTCATAGATGTGCCCAGTAACAGTGCGAGGACAAGATTGCAGGGGCCCGGTGATAAATGCTGAAAGTCTGACAGGCTCAGTAGGGAAAGGGAAGGTTGGGGAAGAGAGGTGAGGGATGAGACACTTCAGCGGTGGATTCTATAGGGCTTGGAGACTGATTTCATCACCTCCTTGGAGAAACACGCGTGCGCGTGCGCTTACACACACACACACACACACACACACACACACACACACACGACAAGAGAAACCCTGCTCCACTCCACCTGGCTTCTTTCTGTCCCCAGAGATGAGTCTACTTATAGCTCCTTAGTTTTCCCATCTGTTAAGTGGGAAAATAAAGCCAGAATCTCATGGCTCCCAATGGGATAGAGTCATATGTTACTTTAGCACCAGAATCCTGTGGAAATGCAGACTGGTTTCATTGCTGCTGCTAATAAAGAACTGTCTTCCAACCAGAATACAATACCAAAAAACTTGCATTTTCTGAGTATCAGAAAGTGATGGCTTGGGTTTGAGCGATTCACTCACGTATGATCTGAGATTATTCTAAAAGAATCCCCAGCTTAGTCTAATTGGGTAATTGGGATGTTTCCAGATGAAATTCGACTTGTATTTTTAAAAAAACGCTTTGAAGAACTGTTGCCATGGCAGTTCTGCTGACAAGATCCTTCACTGGCTCCCACTAAGCAGCGCTAATGGGCTTCTATTTATTCTAAGATTCAGGTTACCCACCTGGACATCCTCTGGAAGGAAGCAAGGTATGAACCCCAAGGAATTAGTGAAGCCCTTCCCTTGCTCTCCCGGATGGGGGTGGTCTCAGCAGGGAGGAGATTTCTCATGTGTTGGTGGTGGGAGGGTCTAGTCCTAGGAGAGGCCCAGCTGGTGTAAAGGACCTTCCCAGACCATGTCACTCTGGGCAGCTGGGAGTTAAGGAAGAAAGCACCGTACATCTGCCACAGTATAAACTAGATGGCTGTTTCAGGATATGAGTCCTAATTCTCTCATATTTGAGGACAAATAGGTGTTTGGCAGAGAGAATTGTCTTTATTTTAAGGAGGTTCTAAAAATTAATCTTTGTGTTTTTCTAGTGCTGCTCTTCTAAATTTGAGAAAGCCTTTGTTCTAACTCAAGTTTTCAACCTCCTGGACAATAATGTCTACCCATCGTCCTTAAACTTCTTGTACCCAAGTGTCTATTATAAGAATGTGAAACATCTTCCCCAGATGCAGTATTTTTGGCTTCATTAAAAGTTTTTCTAGTTCCTCTTCAGTCATGTCAATATTTACCTTGGACAATGCTTTGTATCCTTTTGTTTATAATTCCAGAATTCTCCAAGACAAACTGATTATTCATGACTCTCTGGCCTGGGTTACAATTTAAACATACCTTATGTTGACGTTTTTAAGAGTAGGAATCCCCCTAACTATTTCCTCCACTTCTTCTCATAGATGCATGATTTGTAACCTTCCACACTCATTTCCTGCTCTGTATTTTTTCTCCTTTCAGGTGTCTTCCAAGCACATCTTTTTTTGTTGTTGTTGAACACAGTCTTAGTACATTAGCAAGTGACTTTCTCTTGTTTTCTTTTTAAAGTTCCAGGATCTGTCTGTCTGCCAAGGATGCATTGGCAACACTGTGTTGTACCCACATTTTTGAACACTTCCATTGTTTTCCTAGAGAGCACACTCTTCGTGTTGCCCCCTCCTTCTTGGTGAATTTTTGGCTGTTGAAGCAGAGAACATGGGACCCTTGTCTTCCTTCTCTAAAGACTTTAATGTAAAACCACCAAATGAGTAAAAGGAGACCTTAGTGGCCAAATAGACATCATAAATTTATGGCATGATTTTTTTGAATAGTTCACTTATATCAAGCCAGTCATCTTTTCTTAATTGCTCAGGATTTTTGAAATCAATTCTCTATATGTACCTTTCAGTTGTAGAGGATTTAAAATTTACTAAGGATTTCACATGCATTATTACATTTGATTTTTCTTACAACTTTGAGAGGGAGACCCAGAAGAGTCAAGTGAACTGTTGATCAGGAAGAGAGAATAAGACACAGTTTTTTCCCTCTAGGACATTTCTATTAACAAATGATTTGGTTTTATCTGTGTTTCTGTTCCTTTAAAACACTGTACTTTTTCTTGAATTAGGGACATTGCATGTACTGTTTCCTCTCCTTCAATTACCCAACTTCTCCCTTTGATTAGCTAAACTTCTACCCATTTTTCAAACGTCAGGTTTGATTTCACTTCCTCTAGAAACATTCCCTGGCCCCCAAGTCTGGGCTAGGGTTTCTTCCTTTGTGCTCCCACAGCACCCTAAAAATAACACTGGGATCACACTCAATAAATACTTGTGAAATGAATGATGCACAATGTATCTTCTGGTTTGTGTAGCCTTGGATTCTTGAGTTCAAGAACAGATGCCAGAGAGGACTGGAAAAGGGTACAGAGATTGTAGGTATTTCCAAGTTCATTCTTTGTAATTCCGTCTGAATATGGATAGCTAATATAGCTATCTGTTGTTTGTCCAAAAGAAAAAAAGTCCTTTCCCTCTTACTTTGCCTGTACCTCCCCACTTTTCCTTTGGGAAACTGCCTCCTTGGTTAGTGGTGTTTAGTTGGGGTTGGCCACATTTGGGATCAGAAGTAGACCAAATAAGCGCATTTCATGCCTGGGGTACAATGACAAGCATAGGGATAGTCACTCAACCCAAGCTGGTAATCTATGGGACTTCTGGTGTAACTCTTAAGTAAGAGAGGATCTCTTTTTTTTTCTTTTGATGGTTGCAAACAAGAGATACAAGCATTCATGGAACTGCTGGTTCTTTGGGAACTTGTGGAGAGATCCATGAAGCCATCACAGAACAATGAGAGGCAAGAGATGGTGATAGAATCACGGCTTGATGAAGACATCCTTGAAAACCTGGATTTAGGCAGTGTCTGATCCTTTGGATTTCCAAATTTATGAGATGATAGATTCCATTTTTGGTTGCAGCTAGTTTGAGCTGCATTTTGATCAGTCATCAGTGACTGATAGAGTTCTGCTTAATTCGGTGGGGAGAAAATGCCATGTTATTTTTTTTTTTACTGACATTAGTGATCTTTTTTCCCTTTGTGGCTTTGTCTCATGCTTCCACTTCCTCATATGTGTTTTGCATCCATGTAATTTGAATTAGGTGGCTAATCAGAAACCAAGTACTAAGCAAGCATGTTTTAGCCTTATTTTCCCCAAGCCCAATGTCATGCAATAGGCTTGCTGGATGTGCCCTAGTTCGTATCTGAGCTGAGCACATGCCTGAAATTTTTCCAGGAATAGTGATGATTTTACACAGATTTGTCCACATGCCCACACCCTATCTGTTGGTCTCATGGGCTAAATTGTGGAAGGGTGAATACATGGGGGTCTGAAAGGGTGCCTCATGATCTCAAAGTAATGAGAAGTTCTTAAACTTGTAGAATCAGGTCTCAGAAGGAAATGTAAGTGAGCTTCATGCCTAGATCCAGGCAGACAAGACATTTATATTCTCTTTAGAGACCACTTTCTATCCTCCTAGGGAGCTGGAGAATCAAAAAGAGTTGCAACCCATTCTTGGTAGACAGTGGCCTCTAAATGCTGTGGGAATTCCTCCTTGGGCCTTTTTGGCCAGTGGGTGGAAGGGTAAAAACATTTCTCTTTTCTAGAAGTCCTTGATAAAGTGCCAACAAAATCCCTATGGATTTTCCATGATCAGTAAATTCATCCATTGCTTTCTCTCCCTATGGAGTTTACCATCATCAGTAAACCCATCAATTGCTTTCTCTTTCTGATTCATGGACAGCATATTAGTAATTAAAGCTGGGAGACAGAGATTCAGTCCTAGCTTTTTGTCTAAACGTATTCCTGGATCATTGAGTGCATCACTGTATAATGAACAATACTTTCCACTCAAGCAGTGTTATATTTGGGAGTTGTGTTCCTGAGCAAGGCTACAGCTTCAAAAATATCACAGATGACCTTTCATTGTTGCCAAATTCAAGATACAAACAGCAAAATCTTAAGATCATGGGACTAGGATCTAATCCTATCAAATTAGAAAAAAAAGTAAAATCATAGGTTTTAAGTGAAATATATGTTCTTTACCCATTGTTTATATAAGTGCTCCACATACAAATCTATTTGTGAAGTATTCATACATTACATAAAAATCTGTTTGACTATTGCAATGTAAACAAAAGAGAGACGTGCTAATTATAAAAAAGCAGTCATTCTTTACAGTTAAATTAATTCTGCTTGTCTTCTTAGAATCTTGAAGGGTTTTTAGGAGGATGTTTTAGAAGATTTAGGTCTCTAAACCACTTTCCAGTCACCTTTGAGCTGGCCTTTTCTTTTACATTTCCCAGTAGTAAGCCTGGACGTGCTGGTCTATTGTGTAACAATCTGTATTAAAAAATTATTGTTTATGATGATGGTGATCATAGTGATGGTGGTGATGTATACTCCCTGAACCTGGTAAAGACATGGATAAGTGACAGGCAAGTTGTCACCTGTAAACAGCAAAAATTTCCATAAAAAAATTATTTCATTAAGTGAAACCCATGTTTGCTGTGAAACATATTTACAATTGAGGGAGAGGCAAAACCTTCCTCTCTTCTGAGGTTGAAATAGGCAAAGTCTAGGGCTCACTTCCACATGGGACATAACCAGGTCCTTTTGTCCTCTCTTCTCTTCATGCATGTTCTTTCCTCTTCTCTTTGGTCCTGTGATGTCCTAATGGTAAGATTTGGGTTTAGGCTGATGGGCAGGGAGGACACCAGAAGGCCTGACCTGTGCCATGCACTCCAGCGGATGCTCTCAGAAAGCTCTGCCTAAGAGCTTATTATTTACCAATTTTCATCAGAGTTCTTAGGCATATCACTTCCCCCCAAATTGTCTATCAATCTAAGTTTCTGGATCTCTAGGACAAAATTGTCTTCATTCCATCAATTTCTTCTATTGATTCCTAATAGAATCAAAAGAGAGAAAAAGTTTTCTGCCTAGCCCCCCGTTAACCTGAAAATTCAATTAAATGGCCTCCTCCAATCACTTCAGTTTACTGAAGTTTATGCACATTCTTGGAAAGGCCAAACTAGATGACACTGACATTTTGAGAGCTCTATTTTGCAATGAATGAAATAGAAATTGAAATAGAAATGTATTGGTACTTGCTTGTTTTGATAGCATTTTACTGATAGGAAGCTCAGGGAGAAGGGTTTGAGGAGGCAAATGTCTAGCATTTGGATTATTATCAGGGAACATTTTCCCAGTCTGTACGCTGTTGCTTGCTTTACAAACGGTGCTTAGCAAAATTATATTTTTACTTTGGAATTGCATTGCTCTTTTCTCTCTCGCTTACCTGGAAGATCTTTGGATATTGAGGGGCTGCAGCCACCGAGGTTAGTGTTGACTTCTCCTTTGGAGGCGTTATCTTTAATTTTATCCTACAATTAATGAGCACAACAAACAGCTGTGCCAATAAACCCATTCTGCTTGGTGACACACTCTTGTCAGAGCAATTGGCAGATGGTCTGCCTTGCAGAGGATTGCAGTGGAATGGGGAAATGCTGAGAGGAGAATGCGTCCTACTTACTCGAAGTCAAATTCCTCCATTTTTCTCCTGGTATTTAAGTATCTTGCATTATAGTTTTTTTCCTCCACTCTAATTAGATGGCAGCCTCTATTTGCCATTTATATATGTCCACTTGGTTCTACTTTTCCAATTCCAACATTCTTATTCCTGGCACTAAAAACGTTGCACACATTGCTCTTGGGCGAGTGTCTGAGGGTGTTATTCCGTTAGAAGTCTACAGCTTGATTCAATCTCCTGGTAGAATTACAACTGGAGAACAGCAAAGCGAATAAAAGGAGACAAGAGGAGCTAACTGCGTGACAAAGGCAATCTTGTCACAGTGGTGCTATCCAAACCCATGTTAGCCTGGACGTGGAGCACATGCCTGTTCTAAGATGTGTGTGCTGCTGTTATTTGTATTACTGTGCCATGAATAACACCACCTGTTGCATATCTTATGTTCCTCTTGGAACAGGATGACTTATGTTCTAGGCCTTGGAATGTAAGAAACCTATTTGCAAGTGTTTAGAAACCCAGGTATTTTTGTTTGTTTTAAAATGTCCTTTAAGGAAAGGAAATGAAGCCTCCATTTCCTTCTAAAAAATATTAGTCCCTTTCCCCAAATGCCTATTAGAGAGTTAACAGCCCAAAAGATATGTGGGCCTATCTTTGTATACTCAGTTACCTCAGCTCAGAATTTTGTCCCTGAGTTGCTTGGTGTCCTCTATTTCAAGTTCTTTTATGAATATTAATTATCAACTGCTCTTTTTTAAACCGTGGATAGTTTAGTTTACTCACTCCTAACAGAGACTTTCTTTTATTTTTCCAGGGTTGTTGAAATATAATTGACAAATAAAATTGTATATATTTAAGGTGTCCAGGGGATGGTTTGATATGTGTATACATTATGAACTGATTGCCACAATCAAGTTAGTTAACCATCCATCATCTCACATAGTTACCTTATGTGTGTGTGTGCGGGGGTGGGGGGGGAGGGATAAAAACACTTAAGACCTAGTCTCTTAGCAAATTTCAAATATCCATTGTAGCATTATTAACTATAGTCACCATGCTGTACATTAGATCCCCAGAAGCCCAGAAACTTACTCTAACTGAATGTCTATAAACTTCAGCCAACGTCTCCCTATTCCTCAATGTCCTTCCTCCCCCAGCCCCTGACAACCTGACAACCACCATTCTACCCTCTGGTTCTATCAGTTCAACTTTTTCAGAGTCCTCATATAAGTGAGATATTTGTGTTTTTGTGTCTTGCTTATTTCACTTAGCATAATGTTTTCCAGGTTCATCCATGTTGTCATAACTGGAAGAACTTCCTTTTTAATGGTTGAATGATACTTCATTATCTATCTATCTATCTATCTATCTATCTATCTATCTATCATCTATCTATCATCATCATCATCATCATCATCATCATCATCATCATCTATCTCACACTTTCTTTATTAATTCATTTGTTAATGGACATTTAGGTTGTTTCCATATCTTGGCTACTGTGAACAATGCTTCAATAAACAGGTAAGTACAGATATCTCTTTGATATACAGATTTATTTCTTTTGGCTATGCACCCAGCATGCCATGTGGTGGATAAAGAGAGACATTTTCCTGTAGAATTGATTTTGATGGTCTCAAGATGAAAAATGACTCAAAAGGATCTGAGATGTTGAAGCTACTTTTGTAATTGGCTTCCGAAGAATGTTTTTGAAGCCCTGCTGTCATAAGGAAAGTGTGTGCTTGTTGGCAAGGCAACAAGCGCTAAGGGGGACTGTCAGGGTTTCCTTACACCCATGGACAACTGAACTCATGACTTTGAGAGTCCCTACCAGTTCCGATATTATCCAGGAATGTGGAAGTTCCTTCTTCTATAACTTCCCTTCCAGGGGGGAGCATATCCCACTATTGCTTGAGTGTCTTCCTTGATAGGAAACTCATTACTTCAGCAAGGCATTGTTTGGGGTTTCTGCAGTTGTGAATATTATCTCCCCAACCCCTGTAACTCCCACAGAACCTCTCTTCTAGAGCAAAATGGGCCCATCAAATCCCTCTTCACACGACAGATCTTCAGTGCTGTCATAATATCTCCAAGTCATTCTTTTTTGGGCGAAATTTCTCAGGGTGTTAACTGTTATCCTGACATTTTATCATCTTGACTACCATGAATATCTCCAAGTCATTCTTTTTTGGGCGAAATTTCTCTAGGATGTTAACTGCTATCCTGACATTTTATCATCTTAACTACAAGAACTGACAGTGCTTAGGTGAAAAGAAATACAATAGCCACATTGATGGTGGCATAGTTTCCTAGATGTGGTCTAACCAGTGCAGAACATGCCAGGGCTCAGGTATCCCTTTTTGAACATTCTCATGTTCCTGTTTATAGGAGAAACATCTGCCACGAAATACCAAAGTAATCTAGGCTCTTAGACAGTGACTAAGAGTTGATATTTATGCTCAGATACCCAAGGAAACATGTAAAATCAAATTTATTCAAAATCCTGGGGATCTACCCAAGGAAACATGTAAAATCAAATTTATTCAAAATCCAAACTATGATCTCTAAACCGACACCACATTTGGTTCCTCCTCTTAAATTTGCTGTTCCTGAGAATGGGACCCACATTCTTCTGCGTGACTCTGACTCCTCCTTTTTCTCCACCTCCTTGTTCCAAATGGTTCCTGCCTGTTCTTCCTGGCCCCAGTCCCTTCCCAATTCCAATCCACTTTTTAACTGATAGTGGGAGTGTGCAAAACCTAGACATTCTTCTAATACTTTATACCATCAGACCTTCTGAGGTCACTGAGGAGAAGGCTGTTACAAAATAACTGTTTTGTTTTTTTTTTACTGTTAATCTGCATTTTCCTAAAACATGTATGTGAGGAAAAAAGTTCACATGAGAAGAAGATGGAGAATAAAGGTAAACAATTCTTTGTATATTTTGGAGCAGATGGAGAATGAAGTTCTCCGTCTTCTTAAAGAGCCTAATGTTGAAAGGGCCGTGAAAAGAACACGTTCTCAAACTGAGTAATCATCTACAAATAGTTAAAACCGAGGTTCCTCCAGCTGAGCTGCACTGAGGAGTAGAGCAGAGGTTCTGATTGAGAACGTTTATTTCCCACAGATTGTTTATGTCTTAAATGAAATTTGGAAAGGTTCCCTCACATCAAAGGCTGTTCCTTTCCGTTAATCGATTGAGTATGTTGTGTCTGTCCTCCCCCGAGCCCCCCGTGACTGGGAACATAAGTCAGATTCTTCCTTTGCCAGTAATTTGGAGGTTCATGATAAGAAAACATCCTTTTTCTAAGTAAAAGAAAGGGTAGTCCTGGGGAATGTTAAGGCAGCACAGAACAGCCATGATTTACTCCTGCCTGAAAAAATACACAAAGCCTGATCAATCCATATCTGAATATCATCTGCATAATTTGAAAGCAACACATGAAGGGAATAGGCCCAACCTCTCTATCCTGTTCACATTTACATCTGGAGCAGCTGCCAGGGCCTCTCGCAGCTGATTTTGTTCAGTTCTGCAGGGCCGACTTGAAACCCAGGCAGAAAATGAAAGTGAGCAAATTTACCTCTGGCATTCAAAGAAATGCTTTTGGTCAAAGTGAGTATTTCTGACCATGACTCATTTTCAAAAGAAGCATTGAATTCGCTTTGTCATCTTTGCCTGGATCGGGCTCAATCGGCCCTTTTATGATTTTTAAAATATCCTATACAGCCAGGATGGCATTTATTAGGCTTCAGCTATTCAATATTGCATTTCAATATATAAAAGTCACTGTTCAATTGAATATTGAGTTTTCTAAGGAGGTAAACCTACTGAAAAGAAATTTGCAAGAATCTAAAATAAATGAATTTGAGGAAGATCAAACTGTCCTTTTTGGCTGTTTCAAAGATCAAAACATCTCTCTTTTATAGAAATCAGGAGCTGTTTGAATAGGCTCTTTACCGCAAAGCCCCGTTTTTTTTTTTCCACTGGGGATAGTTTGGGACTGCACCATAATGGTATGAAAGGCCCCAGGGAGGAGGGACGGTTTCATTCCCAAAAAGCACCCAGGACTTTTGCGTCAGAAATAGCAGGTTTCTTCATTTAATTTAGTCTCGGGCCCAGTAGAGTGAGAAAGTGAAAATCTGTCCTCAGCTCCTTCAGGGGGAAGGGTGGCCTTAATGGGCACGACTGGGTCTCTTGATAATTATTTTTAAAGTCTGCCAAGTGTCTTTGTCTCTACCTCTCAAAGAGGCTGGATTGTCTGTAAGGAAGCTATCATTGGGTTCACACTACCTTATGTTCTGTGTAACCTTAGGAAGTTATCTAAACTCTCTAGGGCTTTATTGCTTCATGTGTGAAGTGGGGATAATACATTGTACCTCATTGGCTGAAGCTCCTTCCAACCTCAGAGCCTTTACTCATGCTGTTCCTTCAACCTGGCTAACTTGTGCTCAGTCCCTAAGATTTAGCTGGAATGGCTTTTCTTCTGGAACACATCCCATGAAATCCCAGACTACATTATCCCCTTCCCCCATCAGACAATGTGCTATGGTCTTCCTTTGTAGCACTTGCCTCAATTATAATTGAGAACATTCTGCACTGAATTTGCTTTGTAGAATTCATGCTGGCTCCCTAGATAAGGGATCAAAAAACCTAGCTCATACATCCATGTCTACAACTAAAACACAACCACAAACTGTTTGTTGAGTGAATGAAATTAGTGGAGATATGTCACAGAAGTGATCAAGAAATGGAAATGTCTTTTATTCCCCTGTGCATTGGGCTCCTGGAGGCCAGGGTGAGCCTCACCTCTCCCCAAGTGTCAGGATGGAGCTGGTCCAAGAACATTGTGGACGTGCAGATGGACATCATCAATCACCTCTCTATTCTACTGCTTTCTTCACCTGCCTGTTTCTTTGTCTTCTCTTTGAGTGTATCTTATTGGCTCTCAGGGAGAGTCTGGAACCCTTGTTCAACTCTTTATGATGCAGGTTTTCTCTTTCCTGGAAGGTCCTTCTGATTTCAGAGAGCTCCGTGGGACAGGTCTAAAGTGAGAAGTGAGAAACTGAGTGATGACCAGGTGTTTTTAGCCCTGGTTAGAGGGTGTACTGGGGCAGGAGAAGGGAGTTGGAGATGTCAGCTCAGTGAGCCTTTACATGTTGGAACAGCTCTCTCAGGCTTTTATTTTATATTTAAAAATATTTATTTAAATTGAATTCAGTGAAGGGAGAGGGAGATAGAAACATCAATGATGAGAATCATTGAATGTCTGCCTCCTGCACAACCCCCACTGGGGACTGAGCCCACAACCCAGGCATGTGCCCTAGACTGGAATCGAACCTGGGGCCCTTCTGTCCACAGGCCAACACTCTATCCACTAAGCCAAACCAGCCAGGGCTCTCTTAGGCTTTTAAACTGCACCACCACCATTATCATCTCATTAGCAACTAACAACAACTTCTTTATAATTTAAAAAACCTTTGCCTCCCATCTAGGGAAAAGAAAATTCCCATCAACATTGTAAACCATTCATGATTAGAAATTCACCATTAGAATATTTTGCTTGGATTAAGGCAAGTACCCATAAGAGATTACTTTATTAGTTATTAACTATGTCCTTATTATAAATTAGTTTATCAACTCATTTCATCTGAGAAGATGGGGGAGGAACAAGCATTAAGGAACTTGGTTGCTTATACAGGAAAAAGTGTTTCTGTCAGAGTTGAGTTGTAGATAACAGAATTCAGTCTACCTATTTTTAGGGGAAATGGATTTCATACAAGGAATAAGGAGCTTACAGAAATCCTTAGAAGGCCTGGAGGATGAGCCTTTCAGCAGAACTTCCAGGAATTACACCTTAAAATGACACTTCAGAAATGGCCAACTGAGGCAGCCATGATCAAGTTGACTAAGAAGGAGGTCACCTCTACAACTGCTGGCTCTTGTACCTCACCACGTCTATCCCAACCATCACCAACAAAACAAATATCCTCCACTTGCCTCTGGAAACCACAGTGCTAGTGTCTGGACCCTGGGGCCTCTGATAGAGTCCCCACATGTCTTCACAATGTGTTGGTTAGCAGAAGTAGTGGAGTGCAGCATCCACCTTGATGTCTGTCTCCATCATCTGAATCTCCTGGGGAGTATCCACTTGGCTGATACTTGGTCTCATGTGGAACCTAAGCTCTAGGGAACTCTGGGGAATGAGACATTTAGCTTGTCAGCCTCGGCAAGGCCATACATTGACTATGGTGAGCTTGAGATGGACTAAACTCAACTAGCCTGCAGGTTCTACAACAGGGGTTCAGTAGAGCATTTTTGAGAGAGAAATGGAGAAGGGGCTGAAAAGAATCTTGAATAACCTTGCAACTTTACCTGATCCTGACTATTAAGATGAGGAATTTTAGAAATGACACATCAGAAAGGTACTATGGAGTTTTTGGGTGGTGATTTTGAGGTCTGGATGTACACTTTCATGAGTTAATAAGACTCCTTCTCCTATGCTCCTGACATTTATGGGGGTGGGTTTTTATTGGTTTGTAAACTGGCCCCTACATATGGAGGGCAAAGAGAGACTGAAGAAAGAGGCAGACCACTGTAGATTGGTAGGTGGTAGTTTTAACACACAAAGGGAACTTAACCTAGGAGACTTGTGGTCACAAGTTGAATAGATCTCTGTATACACCCGCCAGAATTTTAAAAGTTTATATAGAAGCCCTAACTGGTTCAGTCACATATACTGTCCAGATGGTCTTCACAACACATTGCTCTCTCTGGGCTATGTCCTTGAAAACAGTTTCTGCTGTGGGAATGATGGGCAGAATGTGTATTCCCAGGTCAGGGGAGGAGATAAGGAGATATTGATGGCCTGTGTCCGGTTCAAAGGTCAAATAGTACTCATGTGCTCTAGATGACTTCCTCCAACATGTCTTAGTTCATTCGATCCCAAAGGAAGACAGGTATTCAGATTCACCTGCAATGGAATGACCTTGTCTTCAGGCCAAAGTCTATTCAGCTTAGAAAATACGCTCATGACAATGGCTGAAAAGAAGGCTTAGATGCTACCCAGGACTGTGGGCATATTGACCTACTGGGTAAATTGCTTTTTCCCTGATGAGGAGACCCCCAATTGAGGACTCACTTGGGACGGATCACTCTGGGTTTTGGAAGTGAGCGTCAGTGGTGCTATCCTGCCATCCTCTTTTTAGCATTCAATCCAGCAAACACCTTAAGCTTTAATAAACATCTTCTCCTTTAATAGTGTTGACTTCAAGCTAATAAGGCAACTAGTGAATCAAGTGAAGGTAAATTTCTCATTAACAATTTATTTAACTTTGTTGGAGAGAGCAATTCCAACTTCTGTTAATTGAGTTTGTAACAAAAAGATGGATCTATTTTACTACCACCCTCAGGACCTTAATCAAACTCCGGGAAAGGTAAAGTAACTCTCATTAGCAGACTAAAAGGTAAAATCCAGGATGGAATGGAAGGTACTAAAACACTGTTAAAGTCCAAAAACTTCAACAGGATTATAAAACAGAGGCACAGACTGGCATTTCACAGTGTTTTGAATTTTATTTGCCAGAGGAAGAGCCCTTTAGACTTGAAGCTAAAGCTGTGTGTAAGACTTTGAAGATGCTGGGTTTAGGATGTGGGGGATGTGTTCTATTTCTCCCCCTTTATTTAAGGTGCTTCTGTGGAATGTGGAAAAGCATGCTGGGTAGACCTGTAAGAGGACTTACCCTTTTCAGCTGATCCAAAGCTTTTCCCTCTGGCTCCAGGAGGCAGCTGTAATTTAGGAGTTTCACAATGAAGGGCTGAGTGAGATTGTCTAAAGTGACAGCCCTGTGGGCAGTGGGACATGTGGCGTGTCTGTGATCGGCAAGTGATTGAATTTGAAGGGATTTAATAATTCTTCTTAAAATTCTCGGCTTTTCCCTCAGACTTTCCTCTGGAAGCCTGATTAAATGCGTATTATTTCTTCTTAAGTGATTTTACAGGTCGTTTATTTTGGATTTATGAGCATCAACACATTTTAAAAGGTATTAGTGAGCTGTACTGCTGGATACTTGTTCTCTAAATCATTAACTTTACTCTCTATCAGCATCAGATAATAAGGAATATTTCAAATATTACTTTGTTTTTTCTTCTTATGTATTTATTCAGGCAACAAATCAATTTTAAACACCTTCTGTGTGCTAGGTTTTAGAAACACTACAATCAACAAGGCAGGCATAGTCTTGCTATCCCTACATTGTAGAAAATTTGTAAAAATGTTTAGTAAAGTCTATATTATTATGAAATTATGGGATTGGATTTGAATTTGATTTAGTCTTAATTTCCCATTCAACACTTCACCTATGGATTAAGGTCTAAATGAGGAGGCACAAACAGGATATATGTTTTTTTGTTGTTGTTGTTAATCCTCACCCAAGGATATTTTTCCATTGATTTTTAGGTAGAGTGGAAGAGAGGGGAAAAGATAGAAACATTGATGTGAGAGAAACACATCTATTGGTTGCCTCCTGTATGCACCCTGACCAAAGCCCAGGCCGAGAGGAGCCTGCAACCAAGGTACGTGCCCTGGACCAGAATCGAACCCAGGACCCTTTGGTCCCTAGGTTTTAGAAACACTACAATCAACAAGGCAGGCATAGTCTTGCTATCCCTACATTGTAGAAAATTTGTAAAAATGTTTAGTAAAGTCTATATTATTATGAAATTATGGGATTGGATTTGAATTTGATTTAGTCTTAATTTCCCATTCAACACTTCACCTATGGATTAAGGTCTAAATGAGGAGGCACAAACAGGATATATGTTTTTTTGTTGTTGTTGTTAATCCTCACCCAAGGATATTTTTCCATTGATTTTTAGGTAGAGTGGAAGAGAGGGGAAAAGATAGAAACATTGATGTGAGAGAAACACATCTATTGGTTGCCTCCTGTATGCACCCTGACCAAAGCCCAGGCCGAGAGGAGCCTGCAACCAAGGTACGTGCCCTGGACCAGAATCGAACCCAGGACCCTTTGGTCCTCAGGCCGATGCTCTATCCACCAAGCCAAACCGGCTAGTGCAGGACATATGTTTACCGGTGTGTGGTAACATTGAAAGTAGGAAGGTGAGGTGAGAGAGGAAAAACTACCCCTTTTCCTCTTGCCACCTTCTCCTATAGAATTAGAAAATGTCTAATTATTTTAAGCCTATAGCTCTCAAAGAGAAAAAGTCCCAGGGCTTGCAGAAACCCTTATACATCTTGTTTTGGGAGGCACATACATCTTAGCTCCTACACCCATATGTAACTTTTCTTTTTATCAATGTCCTATTCATAGGGCTGTGGTGAAAGGTGCTAAGACCAAGGTGGAGTGGATAAAGGGAGTGTGATTAAGTGAATCATTTGAATCATGATGGAGAAGAGAATCAAACGACTCAAACCAGAAAGTAAAACTATGAAGCAGGGGAGGTGAGGCAAACAATAGCAAAAAGCTTAATCACAGGGTCGGGAACAAGATGAGTGGAGGCCATGAGAAATGTTGGGCTGGGGGTACTGCTTCTCTATACTTATTGGAAGGCATGATTTTAAATGTCATGGGTAGGGCCTTGTCTGTTTAAAAGCTCTTGGGGCTGCATACAGGAGCCCTTGGAAAGTGGTCAGCTGTGTGGTAGCTGGAAGTCCCCCTTAGAACATCTTGTTCACCCCATCCATGGCTTTGGGGAAAACCTGGATGAAGAAGGATGTGGGAAAGAGTCAACGATGCCACCATTTTTCTCAGGAGAAAACAATAGTTAACCCAACTGAGAGAGGAATCTAGCAGGGTCCATGAAGCTGGAGACCTTATAAAGTACTTTTCTATCCACCCATTTGTCCCTCCACCCTACCCAGTGGTCCCAGATGCAGATGGTAACTCGAGGGAAATGGTTCTTCTTACTTGACAGATGATGAAACTGAAACCAGTGAGAGCAAGTGAGTTTAAGATCACATAACTGTGTAGGGTCAGACTTAGGACTTGAGCCCAGATTTCATTTTAGCTGCAATTCTCTTGCCAGTATAATTTACATTGTGTTTAAGTGATATGTAAAAATAAGCAAATGATGAAACAGAACATTACAAATGTGTTGACCCATTGAGATATAAGTGTGAGATTGTAGGCAAGTCTCTGTGATTCTTTGGAGCCTTTGACAATTTGCCTGGCCATCTCCATTTTGACCATTTTGGCCTTGGGTGGTCCTGGTAGAAATTTGTCTCTGGGCGTTTGCCGCACCTTCTCCCCCCAACACATAGATTGGCATTCTATCTGTGGCCACAGTCTTCAGGATGATTCAATTATGGAGTACTAGGAAGCATTTTATTCAGTAAGATCCTCCTCATACTTATTTGGTTATGAAATTATCTTCCAGGATATCAATCAGAAGGTTTTACCTTTCTATTTGCTGCTTTCATTGGGGAATCTGAGAGGAACAAGTCTCATTCACCCTTCACATTTTCAATGAAAACTTCTGACATTTCAAGCTTTTCGACAGAAAAAAAGGACAGGAAACATTGTGTGGAAGGCAGCTTTGAGAAGACAGAATCCATGTGTGACTGCTTGAGTAAGAAGGGTTAAAAAAGGCAACAACAACAACAACAAAACCTGCTCATTTTTTGCTTGCTTAAAAAAACAGCAACTCAAACCATCTCCAAATGTAGCTTCATCCATTTTCAGACTCTATACATTATGCATCAAGATTTAGTACAAAAGGAATTTGAGAAGAGCGTTTGCATGAAACCACTTCACTGGATTAAATTTGCAGCTCAGCATATTAGACTCAAAAAAGTATAGAAGACATTTTGAGACCCCTGCCTCCTTCCTTTATGTGCCAAGATTTTACTTCAGATAAATAACTTGTTAAGAATAGGTAGCTCCAGCAATCGTCTTTTAAAAAGAAAACAAGAAAGAATTTGGTCTTCTTTCCACTTAGCTTAGCAATGACTATGAAAGTTTGAAGAACAGGAAGCAGAGTTGAGAAGGTTGATCTAAGCAGTTCTGCGGATGGTGAGGCTTTCGGGCAAAACCATCAAATCCAAGGTGGAAATGCTAATATAAAACGTAAAAAATACATTCCCAATAAAAGGAGCTCACATGGATAGCTCCATAGCAACTGCAAACTCTACCCAGCTTCAGTTCAAAGTTGAGTTGCCACTATGGTTAAATGTCTGGATGGAAAGCTCAGAATCAATCATCCAGATGTCTTCACCTAGTAGATGCCCAACATCATTGAGACCACATCTGGATGCTTGGAGGGCCAGTGGCATTTTTATTTCCTGTTGGTTAAGTAATGGATTATTGGGGTTTTGGAATAACAGTATCTTTTTCCTCTCACCCCAGACACTTTGCATCACTGGAGCAACACACTATATGGCAGTCAGGCAAGGGTCTGGAGCACCCCAAAGGCAACCCATTTGGGGGCTGTTAATGACAGGAAGCCCTGAATTGACAGGTGAAGTCTGACCCTGGGCATCATTACTGTAATAAACCATAGGCTTTCCAAACAATCTGAAAGAGCATCTGAAAGTTTCTGTGTAACTTTGATGTTTTTAAGTGTTGAAAAGTTCCCAGTGGCATGGCTGGTTGCCTAGACAACAGTATTGTGTTGACAGCTCTGGTCCTTTTCCTGGCAACTGAAAATTTGGACAGTGACCAATGAGAGGGCAGCATTCTCTCCTGAACTTTCCATTAGGCTGGTGATTCATTTTGAGACCCACATTTTATGAATGCTGTGAAGTCAATGCAATGTAGCTGTTGAGGTGTCTACATTCAAATTGGATTCCATTAACTTTACGGTGTGATTAACTGTCTGCATCATAAGGACTCCGGGTTGAATTTATGTGCCTTCTGAAAGCACTTTCAAGACTAGCAGCTTTGATGAATGCAATTTGATGCATGGGATTGAAAGAACAACCCTAAAAAGATATTAAGGATATCTCAAATATAACAAGGATCGGAGAGTCGACATTTGAGAGTTGAGGTGGTTGGTCACTCTCAAATGTACAGAGTAGAGCTGTTCTTCAGCATGCATATTTTTTTCCTTCAGAATACTCAATTTTTAGCATTAGAGGGGACTTGGTGGTCTGCCATTACATGGTTTTCAAACTAAGTACCAAGGCATTAATTGTGGTGCTTGTTAATAATGCCAATTTCTAGGTCCTGCCTTCTGATTCTGAAGGGCTGGAGGAATGATGGACCTTCCTGGGAGAAACACTGCATTAATCATTTTACATTCGGAGAGGTGGTGTACCTCATCCCTGGCCCTGTTAGAGCTAGTGGTTAGAGAGGAAGACTCAGAACTATGTTTCTCTCTGTTTTCCTCAAGGATCTTTTATCATTTACTTAGTTCATGTGCATCTAGATCAGTGGTTCTCAACCTTCTGGCCCTTTAAATACAGTTCCTCATGTTGTGACCCAACCATAAAATTATTTTCGTTGCTACTTCATAACTGTAATGTTGCTACTGTTATGAATCATAATGTAAATATCTGATATGTAGGATGGTCTTAGGCGACCCCTGTGAAAGGGTCGTTTTACCGCCAAAGGGGTCGCGACCCACAGGTTGAGAACCACTGATCTAGATTGATATTTTTGACATGGGAATTGTCAGATGGGAAAGCTACATGTGCCATGTTAGAAAAGTAGAGAAGAACACTGGGTGACAAACAGGGTGATTGAGTAGCATTTTGCAATTTACCAAAAATGAATTCTAATATCTCATTTAAAAATGTAAAGTACTCCTCATCACATAGGGGTTAAGTGAGACCTGCACAGTGCTAGTCATATTTTAGCCATTTTGGGGCAATTCATGCCATAAAGATGAACAAAACACTTTAATTTCTGTATTTTTCTTTACGAACTTCTTTGGCTTTAAATATACCAAATACATAGAATTTGGATTTTCCAAAATTGATTAAATAATTTTCCATTATTGCTGAAAATTTATATTTATTCTTTAATTTGTGAATTATTTGTTTAGATCCAATGTGATTTTTCTACTGAGTTGTAGCATTTTTTATTGATCTTAAAGAGCAATTTTTTATATTAGTTATCAACTCCATATCTGTCACAAATCTTGCTGAAAGTATTTTTATCAGATTTTTGTTTACTTTTATTTTTACATACAGTGAATTTTCTATTACAAGGAGCAGCTCAAATATTTTCCTGTAGTTAAAATTATTCTTTCTGCCTGTTCTCTGGGTTGCTGTTTCATTACTTTTATTTGTTGAAGTCCTCCCCATCACAACACTAGGAAAAAAAATATATCCTACTAGCTATTTTATAGTGTTAACATTTACATTTAATGTTTTCAAAACTGTTGACATATTCTGCAAAATGTAATGTATAAAACCTAAATATATAACATATAAACAGTTTTCTTCAAAAAAATTTATTGTCCCAGAATCATTTCTTATAGATTTCTTTACTTTCCCTTGGTTTGATTACTACCATGTATTGTATACTCTGGTACTGTGCTAAATATTTTTAATGAATTTTCAATGTTAATGAATTTGGTCCTTACAACAACATTCTAGTATAGTTATGTTCATCCTCATTTTACAGGTGAGTGAACTGAGGCTTAGATAGTTTAAATTCCTTACCTACATGGGGCAGATCTGAGAGGAAATCTCAGGATTGAGTGACTCCAAAGTTCACAGACTCAGTCACCCAAGTAGATTTCACTATAAAACAAATTCTTAGTATTAAGGTCTTTTTTGGATTATCTATTGTTTCACTAATTTGGCTGCTATTTTTGTAACTAATACTATACTTGTAACTATTTAGCTTTTTGAGGTTCTGATGGCAGAAAACCTTTGCCCTTAATTACCCTTTCAGTATTTATGTTGACCTCAAAATTAGCAAATACAAATCCTGTGATTTTCAATGGAATTACACTTACAATAGAGACATCTTCACTCTATTTAATTTTTGCCTTAATGCCCTTTAGCAAAATGCCCTTTAGCAAGTTTTATATTTTTCTTCAGACAGGTCCTTTACATTTCCTATTTTCATCTTAAATATTTTGTACTAGAGGCCCGGTGCACAACATTTGTGCACTGGGGGAAGGGGGATTCCTCAGCCCGGCCTGCGTCTGGGACCCACGGAGGCAGGAGAGGCTCCCACCACGCCATGGCTTCTGGCTGAGTGGCACTCCCCCTGTGGGAGCACACTGACCACCAGGGGGCAGCTCCTGAATTGAGCATCTGCCCCCTGGTGGCCAGTGCGCATCATAGCGACCTGTTGTTCTACATTGGGTCGATTTGCATATTAGGGTTTTATTATATAGGATGTTTGTTTTTACCCATTATATTTTTAAGCATTATTAATTTACATAAAAATATTTTTATATTTATTTTTTATACAGCTTATTAATTTTTAAGAATAGTTTTCTCATGGGTTTTCAGTGTACTTAACTTTATAATCTACAAATGATTTTAGCTCTTTGTTAATTATACTTTAAATTTCTACATATTATCTTATGGCAATACTAAGAAAAGTTAAATACCAGTGGTGAAAACAGCCAACCAGCCAGTGTGTCTGCTTGTTTTCTGTTCTTCTGCAAAAATATTTATGAAGTGTCTATTCTGTACTAGGGACTGTGCTATACACATGGACAAGACAGACACAGTCGCTGCCCTCCTAGAGCTAAAGTCCGGACTGGGAGATGGGCATTACGTATTTATGCAGTTATTTCATCAATTAGAACCCATTCTTGACTTTAATGGGAATGCATCTGGTGTTTTAACTTAGCCAATTTGAGATATTCTTCTACATGTTGTGATCCTTTAAGGCTAGTTTCTAGGTGTTTTTTTTTTCAAATCAGAAATGCCCTTTGAATTTCAGGGAAAGGCTTCTCAACTTTGCCTCCTGTTACCTATTGTCAGCCCATTCATTTTATACACACTAAACCTGAGGTGCAGCGGGGACTGAGACATACCCCACATTATACATAGGTGGAGACAGAAGCCTCGGTGGAATCTAGCTCTAGAAGTTGTCTTGGAACGATAAATAAAGGCAATGTGTCTATGTATCTGATGCTATGGGCATGTCTGTGTATCCAGTTTAGGTGGGAAGCTTCTCAGAACAGGAGCTGTTTCTAGGAGGCTCTTGGTACTTCCCAGGGTCCAAACCGTACCTGCCGCATTCCAATGGCTGCTGCTGTAAAGACACCCTACCTGCCCCATTTCCAATGGGCTGGTCCAGAAGCTGGTGAAGGGGCAATGCCACTGAAAGTGAGGGGGTAGCATAAACCTATTATAAGCAATGTTCATTCTTATTAAGAATGTATGAAAATTCAGGGAAAAATTAAATCAGCTGTAATCCCATCATTAAGAGAGAACCCCCAATTTCTTTGAATGCCTTTTCTTTCCTATCAATTTCCCTCCACAAAACACACATTTTAATTGATATTTTCCCTCTTTTTTTCCATTTAATATTATATCGTGAACAATTTCCCAACACTGTAATTGCCTCATTGTTTTGTTTGTTTTGTTTCCTCAGTTTAACCCTGACCCATGTTTTGCTTTGTACTGTTCTGCTGACTCATCTGACTGTTAATTTTGAAACAGTTGTAACAAATAAAGGAGCCCATGAGGACACCTTGAATAAAGACACTTAACTGAATCTGAAATGGTCACACTTGGTTGAATGAATGATGACCATGTCATCAAAATTTCAGCAGAAAGGAAACTGTAATAATAATTCAATATGAGTGTAGCACCTTAAGAGCAGAATAAGCTTTGGTTTCAAAAATTTCTAGCTATTTTTCATAGACATGTTGGAATGCAGTAGCTTCTTCTATGGCAAACCCAGCTGTATTAATACAAAGCAAAACAAAACAAAAACCCCCACTCCCACACAAAGAGATAATAATCAGTACCAGTAGCAGAATCTTTGAAAAAGGAGATCTAGTTAAATCTGAAGAATGCTGAGAAGGCTAGGCCATTCCACAGTATGAAATGTGATGCAGGCAAAATCACTTATTGGACTAGAAATGGCAGTTGCCTACCCAATAGCCATTCTACCCTTTCCCCCTCTATCTGACAGAATCCCAATTCTGTTCAGCTATTGACTGACGATGTATTTCAGAGCCACTCCCCAGTTCCAGGAGGTGAATCCCGACTCACCTAAGTCAATCCTGATCATTCTACTTCCCTTCCCAGTGTCTGGTTGAGGATTGGCCAGGTGATACCGGAGGGATTCCCTGGCAGGCTCTGGGAAAAGTTTTTCTTGTTCTTACAGAGAAATGTAAGAAAAGAAAAAACTCCTTTCTTGGAACTTTTGGTTCTTTTGGGAGTACGAGGGGACAACTCTGAGGACCAAAGCGGAGCTGCTGAAGAGGACACCACAGACAGGAGTATCCGGGTTCTCCATGATGTCGCTGAGGATTTCTTCTTCTCAGTTTTCTTTTTTCTTAGATAATATAGTACATTTTTGGAATTGTTTGAGCCATTTGGTGTTTAGAATTTTACTTGTTTATACCCCAAAGAATTCTGATTCAGATGGTCACGGATAACAAGCGAATTAGTGACTGAGCATGGTTTAGGGAGGGACAAACTAAGTTCTGTTTCCAATTCCAACTCTGTGCCTTTTAGTTTAACCTTTGGAACTATCTACTATCCAAACTAGAATCATACCATATTAATACTACTACTAAAACTACTACTAATATATTAGTCTTTAAAATGGGATATAGTTAATATCAATAGTAGCTAACACATCAATATTTACTCTAGTAAAGGCCTTAGCCAGGTGCCTGGATTGGAATTTAGTAAATAATTTTTAGTGAATTAAGGAGTATTTCAACTGAGGAAATAGCCTTGGCCTAAGGGAAAAACTATTAGCAAATTAATAATTTAGAACCTTGTTTATACTTTTCTTATTCTATTAGAGAAATCCCAAGCCAACCATAGACATTTAAAAAATTACTAGCCTCACTTAAAGTATTTAAGGTGTGCCCTCTCATGGGAAATTCCTGAGTGTACAATTCATCACACTTATATGGCTCAGTCAATTATTTCATAGAATGTCAGTTTAGGAGGGACTGTAGGCTTATATAAACTGAGAAGTAATTACTTATGCAATAAAACTATAAGTAGGTCCCCAGTAAATGAATTTGCTAGTTGTTTTCCAAGTTTATAGACATTGACCCATATGAGACATATTACAAATGCATAAACACAGACAGACATATTCATTGCATTAATTAGGGCAAGTTAAATAGCTGTAACAGATAGACCCAAGAATGAAATCACTCTGAAAAAATGGAAGCTTACTTCTCCCTCATAAGACAGTCTGGAAGAATCATCCAGGTTGTTAATTGCCTCCTACCATGTGGTTCTACAGTAACCCAGGCAAACAGTTGTTCTGTTATCTTCAAATTGCCACTCTCCTCAATGCCATCTAGCCAGCAGAAAGGAGGAAGACAGAACATGAAAGAGGTGCTGTATGGTCTTGAGCAACACCCTTCAAGTAGCACTTTTCATTTCTGCTCACATTTCACTGCCTGAAATGGTCATTTGGTCACACCTAATTGCAAAGGGCTCTGGGAAATGGAATCCAGGCATGTGCTTAGGAATAATGGAGGCCTGGATTTTGAGGGACAGCTTCTGACACATATGTGGTGTAACAGAAAGAGTACCAGGCTGGAAAAATCTCCTGACTGGGGTCACCCCATCCTCTCTAGTCTCTTCTCTGTTCTCCCCACGACAAGTAGACTTCTCTCTGCATAGCGCAAATGTGTCTGCCCTTCACCAATCACCTCCATGCCTCTGCTTAAAACCGCTCAATAACTTTTCATTGCATTTAGGACAAAGACAAAACTCTTTATCCTGATATACAAGACTGCATAATCTAACATCCACTTACCTATTCATTTCCAATTTTGGAAAGTGCTTCTCACTTTTGAGGCTCCAGCCCCCTAGGCCTCCTTTTCACATTCTCTACTTTCCATCTTCTCTTTTCACAGGGATTCTGCACTTGCTGACCCTGTGCCTAAAAACTCTCTTCTCCCCTCTTTGCCTAGTTGGTGCCTATTCATTCTTTAAGTAGGGCTCTCCCACTGGCACCTTCTTTGATTTGTTCAGATTCTTCTAAATAAGCTCTCATCACAGAACATTCCTTCCCACCGCCCCCCCCCCCAGCACCAATTACACTTATTCTTTTATAATTGTGTGATTAAAATCTACCTCTCCCACTAGACTCGGTGATTATGAACTTCTAGCATAGATGCTCAGTCAACATTTGTTGAATATAAGCATGTTTGAATAAACGAATAAAGGAAGCGAGGGAGGGAGGGAGGGAGGGAGGAGAGAAGGTAGGAGGAAGGAAAGGAGGGAGGGAGGGTGGGGGAGGGAGGAAGAGCTGAATTCTATTTCCTGCCACAAATTAGCCCTGTGATCACCAAGACTTCATTTTTATGGGCCTCAGTTTCTACACTGTGAAAGGATTCAATTAAATGATATTTCAGGCTTTCAGCACCATGGTTCCATGGTCCTGCTATTTTAAAATTGAATCCTCTGGGTCATTACGTTTATCCAATCACTCAATTATGTTTCCTAAGCAGATGTAACAAATTGTGGATCAGGCAACATAGAGTGAGAACATTTTTTATTATTTAATTTCAAATTTTTTACTATTACAGATTTAGCACAAATTTTTACTTTATCCTAATCCACAGGTACAATAACAATCAAAAAGGAGATTGGATGGGGTTCATGGAAAAATAATGGCATCAATTATTATACAGAAAAAGATAAGGAAATAAAATCCACAATTGATCCTGTAGGAGGCTGGAAGATGAGTACTTTGTTCCTTTTATTCTGGTTGAATTGGGGCCTCTGTATTATGAATATGATGTGTTGACAGTGCATAATATAAAATTTCACTAGTTTAAGAACAGAGGCTATTTTTTCTTCATTTGATTTTGAATTTATATTCAGTTTAAAAGCTTGGGACCATTCTATAAGTGATTGGTCTTTTTTATTCAGCTGATAGATTATCTTATCATGTTATCCTAGTATTTTAGAGAGTTTGTTATTTAAAAGGAACCAATCTGCTCTTTGCTTTTATGAGCTACACACAGTTATAGAGTGTTTCAAGTTCTACCAAGGAACTGAGAAAATAAGGAGTGGCCCAGGACTGATGAAGTTAGCAATTTCCTCTTTAACATGGGATTATCACTTTCTCCTTCTTTATAAGCATGTATTTTCCCCTCTAGTGTTCAAAATGGCTATAATGATTTTTCATGTGTCCTCTTTAAGGGGGTGGCATCCCATCAATAGTGAAATCTGACAGTGGGCATCTTTCCTTCTAACAAATTTTGGTTTTGTTTTCATCAAGGTTCTTTGAAATTCATAACTATTTTTTTGACAGTACTTCTATGTTTTTAATTGAATTAATAAATCTTTATTGTTCAGATTATTAGTTGTTCCTCTTTTCCCCCCCATAGCTCCCCTCCACCCGGTTCCCACCCCATCCCCCGCCCTTTCCATCCCGTCCTCGTCCATAGGTGTACAATTTTTGTCCAGTCTCTTTCTGCACCCCCACACCCCTTTCCCCCCAAGAATTGTCAGGCCACTCCCTTTCTATGCCCCTGATTCTATTCTATTCACCAGTTTATTCTGTTCAGCAGAGTATTTATTCACTTGATTTTTAGATTCACTTGTTGATAGATATGTATTTGTTGTCACTTTGTTGTTCATAATTTTTATCTTTACCTTTTTCTTCTTCTTCCTCTTCTTAAAGGATACCTTTCAGCATTTCATATAATACTGTTTTGGCAGTGATGAACTCCTTTAGCTTTTCCTTATCTGTGAAGCTCTTTATCTGACCTTCAATTCTAAATGATAGCTTTTCTGGGTAAAGTAATCTTGGTTGTAGGTTCTTGCTATTCATCACTTTGAATTTTTCTTGCCACTCCCTTCTGGCCCGCATAGTTTCTGTTGAGAAATCAGCTGACAGTTGTATGGGTACTCCCTTGTAGGTAACTAACTGTTTTTCTCTTGCTGCTTTTAAGATTCTTTGTCTTTTGCCCTTGGCATTTTAATTATGATGTGTCTTGGTGGGGTCCTCTTTGGATTCCTTTTGTTTGGGGTTCTCTGCACTTCCTGGACTTATAAGTCTATTTCTTTCACCAGGTAGGGGAAGTTTTCTGTCATTATTTCTTCAAGTAGGTTTTCATTATCTTGCTCTCTCTCTTCTTCTGGCACCCCTATAATTCGGATGTTGGTACGCTTGAAGTTGTCCCAGAGGCTCCTTGGACTATCTTCATATTTTTGTATTCTTTTTTCTTTTGGCTCTTCTGGTTGGGTGTTTTTTGCTTCCTCATATTTCAAATCGTTGATTTGATTCTCAGGATCCTCTAGTCTACTATTGAAT
>NW_005357311.1:4853816-4882959 GCF_000412655.1 Myotis brandtii | reverse complement strand
TCCAAGGAGGTGCAAAGTCAGCCACTGCCTGAGGCCACCAAGCAGGAGCTACAGAGAGATCTGCAGATTCCTCCTCTTTGTTTGGGGTTTGGAGGTGCCCAGATGAGGCACAGCTGTGAAGCAATGCAGGATGCTGACGAGTCTTAGGCCTTCTTTTGGAAGCTCTGGGGTTCTCTGACACAGCTACAGTTTGACAGGTTTTTAGGTGGAGAAAGGCCAGGCCATTCATATGCAAAAGCCTCTGTGCACAGCTTGGGTGGGGTTGTAAATTGGGTGGGGTGGGGTCTCAGGGAATCACCAGGGCGGAGCAAACCGCAATGGCTGCCAGTCTGCTCTGTCTCAGAGAGGTCCCGGGGTCTGTGTCCCGTGGCCCCGTGCAGGAACAATGAATGCTGCAAGCACCTCTGCAAGAAAGCTGCCCTCACGTTCTGGCCCAATGCCAGACAGTCCAGTTTCTCTCGAGTCTGGGTCCCCAAATTCTTGCCTGGAACTGGAGTTCAGAGCAGTTGCGAGCTTGTATCTCCCTCCCAATTGAAAAAGACAACAGCGTACCCAGCTGCCAGCCCCTTGCTCACACGCCTCCGTATCTCCTCACTTCCACAGCTCTGCACCTCCTACTGGACTCAATGCACTTTTCTCTTTCCTTCTAGTTGTAGAATTTCCACTCAGCCAGCCTTCCTGTGGTTCTGGATGATATTCGTTTTGTCTTTTAGTTGTAGTTTTCATGTGTAGTTCAGGTGTTTACCTATGCCGCCATCTTGGTTGTCCCCATAACTATTTTTTACAACAGTTTTAGATTTACAGAAAGATTGATAGTACAGAATTCCCATATACTGTCCCCTTCCCTCACTACAGTTTCCCCTATTATTACTAATTACTATTTTTACTAATCTTATATTAATATAGTATATTTGGTATAATTAATAGATTTCCTTTTTCTGTTCCGGAATCACATCCAGAATTCCCTATTACATTAGTTGTCATGTCTCCTTAAGCTTCTTTTGGCTGCAACATTTTCTCATACTTTACTTGTTTTTGATGACCTTGACAGTTTTGAAGAGTACTGATCTGCTATATCGTAGGATGCTCCTCTATTGGAATTTGCCAGATGTTTTTCTTATGAGTAGACTGGGATTATGGTTTTTGGTAGGAAGAGCACAGAGGTAAAGTACTATTTTCTTTATCTGATATCAAAAGTACTTGCCATCAACGTGATTTATGACTATGGCTGCTGACCTTGATCATCTGGCAGAAGTAGCACTGGTCAAATTTCTTAACTGTACAGGTACTATCCCCCTCCCCTTATTGTATTCTTTTATTCTGGTTGAATTCTGCCATGCACAGCCCACACATGATGAGTGGGAGTTATGCTCCTCCTTTTCTGGAGTGCAGTACCTACTTAATTTATTTGGAATTCTTCTGCAAAGGAGATTTGGAACAAGATTCTTTTTAAGTAGGTGGGCTTATTTGGGTTGGGAGTTATACTGATGAGCATTTTATTTCTAAAATTCTACCTTTTCATTTTTGAAAAAAAAAAAATAAGGCAATCTGACCGTGTCAATATGATGGAATGGCAAAGCACTAGATTAGTAGTGGGAGGATCTGAGGTTAAAAACCAGTCTGGTTATTTCCCAGGGTCAGGCCTTGGGGATGCCCTTTTTCCCTGAAAGCTGCTTTGAGTGATCAAAAGTTCTACTTAGCAATGCCACTTTACTTGATGTTTTCCCTACCTGGAACCAAGTTTCCATGGTGTGGCCCAGGGCTGGTTCCTTCTATTCTGGTCAGCTCAAAAGTCATCTCTTACAAGAAGGGTTCTTGGAGCACCCCAGGTAAAGTAGCTGTCCCAGAACCCTTTATCCCATTGGCTTTGCATTAATCATTGGCATTATTTATTGTTATAGAAGATTACCTTATTTATTTACTTGCTTATCCGGTGACCTCCCAGTTCATAGGTCGATGCTCAATCACTGAGCCATGCCAGCTGGGCTATCATCTGATTCTAGATTATAAACTTTAGCAATTCCATGAACTTCATGAAGGCAAGGTGTCTTAGTTCATCCAGTGCCTAGAAAGTACCCAGAATAAACTACACACTAGATTAAAAAGAAGAAACAAACACCAAAATGATCATTGAACATTGTCTGGAGCCAACAAGAAAAGAAAATAACACAGAATTCTTTGGCAGCACTGAGAAAAAATGTTAAGCCAATCTCCACTGCTGGTATTTCCATGAAAATGGGTGGAATTCTAAAAGCAAAAGCGGTTTTTGGTATTCTCTCTCTGTTTTGGGATTTGATTTCCAACAAGATGGTATTCTTTAGATCTAGATTATTTTTGCTTAAGAAATTTAAATTAATAGGTACTTTGGCTGCCACAAAAGGGTTCTGACTTCTCTTACTTAACAAATCAATCAGGACTCCCCTCCCCCAAACTTTGATGTCCAGAAGAGGGCCGTCTTCTTGAGACTCTGAAATTTGAGATGTCAGAAGTACTTCTCTGCTATAATTGTCGGGAAAAGGAGCACATTGATTCTCTAGGGGAAATGAAGCATAATGAAATGCAATCTAAGAACATGCAAACTTATTATCTACCAGGATAGTTGAATAGTTCCAATCAAATGGAGGACAGAAATAGGGGCTTTATATTCAGATTTTGAAAAAAAATTACTCCCAGCTATATTTAGGCACAATAGTGCCTGCAAATACCTTCGATAGTGGCAGACTGTGGCTTATTCATAACATAATATATTGTCTTTGAAATTTATCATGGGGGTGAGAAAAAACACCCCAAATTATTCCTGCAAATGGAAGAAAGATACCTTACTGTGGATAAGAGAAAGTCAGCTGCTTGTCTAAGTGATAGGTTAGTTTTGTTTTTAATTGGCTCTTCAGAGGGCTGCCTTTGTGTCAGAGACTGCTTAGAGTAGGTGGACTTTGTGACTTTAAGAAAAGTCAGAATTTTTCTTTATTTCTCCCACTCTTGGAAATTGCTGAGAAGTAGAGCTATAGCACCATTAACAGTAGGAATCCTTTCATGAGAATATTTTTCCACATTTCTATGGATAGAAATCATGGCACCAGGGAGATAGCCTTTTTAAAAATACTAATCTGATGTCACTTGCTACTTAAAACTTATCAACAAGTTCCCACTGCTTTTAGGTTAAAAATAAAAATCCTTGTAGTCTATGGAACCCTGCAAGCTCTGGCTGTGGGCAACTGTTCAGCCTCATTTTGTGGCCCAGGGACCTTGCACATGCGTTTCTCTCACCTGGACCCCATCTTCCTTCACCGTCTTCTGTCTAGTTAACTTCTGTCCCTCAGACCCCAGCTCAAATCTCAAAACTCGTGGGTTGCTTCCCTGACCTCCTAGATTAAATCAAACTCCTTTGTCCAATACTTATAATTCCCTGAAGCTTGTCTTTTTCACAGTTAGTATTAACTATCACTCCCACTAGATTAGGTAGAGACCACATCTATTTGCTCACTACTAAATGCAATGGTACTCAATGAATTTATAGTAAAAAAATGAATGCACGAATGAATGAAGGGACCTGGGTGATACACTACATCCTTGCACAAATTTTATAAATACTTAATATGGTAGCAACATAAACAAGTTTGTTCCCTTATTATAATTAATAACGAAAAGGTCAGTTTTCATTTTGTTTCATATTGGCTATGATGTAACTAAAAGATAAAAGTTAAGTAAAGATAACTAAAGATAAAAGTTAAGTATGTGGGTTTTTTACTCATACAGATCTAAGTTCAAAACCTGGTTCTACCATTTACTGGCTGTGTGGTCATGGGAAAATTACTTAAAATTTCTGTGTTCCAGTTTCCTCATCTGTAAAATAGGTCAAACCTGGGTTTGAAGCCCTGATCCATCAATTATTGTGCAACGTGGGTCAAGTTAATAATCTTTTAAAGCTTCAGGTTTCAGAACTTGTAAATAAAACAAGGCTAATAATATCTATCTGTCTATCTTAGGTTTATTAGGAAAATTAATACATATATATGTATAATTTAAGGATATATATATATATAAAATTTGCTTATAAACATATGAAAGGTGTTCAGTCCATTTTGAGTAAAACAATAAAAGCAAATTAAAACAATATTGTAACATTACTTTTTATCTATCAAAATATCAAAGATAAAAAATTGAGCAATGTATGCTATTGGTAACAATGTAGAGAAAGAGTTTTTTTCATACATTGTTGGTGAAATATCTTTGGAAGCCACTTTGATCATATCTATCAAAATTGGAAATGCAAATAAAATTTGACCTAAAAATTTATTCCTTTAGGAATTCACTGTACAGGTATAATCAGGATACAATCATCCAATTGTTTAAATGGGCAAAAAATACTTTTCTAAGAACTTACTAGAAGCTATAGTTGCCTTGTAGGGAGAGAAATGAGGTGAAATGAGAGAAGCTAGGGTGAAAGGCATTTTTCATTGTCTACACTTTTTAAAAATAATTGTGTGTAAGTACATATATTTCTTTATCAATTTGAAATTAATTTAAAAGAGCAGAGACTGTGAATTCAAATTTGTAGCTACTGCTACTATGATTGCTCTTTCTCTTTTTATTATTAGGTATGAAAGTTAGGCTCCCACAGAGAGCCCTGGCTCTCCAACATGGAAGATGTAGGCCAGCAGGGTGGCAATGTGGTTACTGTGGGAGGACACACAGGTGTTAGTGGAGAGGCAGAGAAGGCTAGCAATTCTGGGCAGTGGGTATTAAAAATGAACAGTGGCTTTGTGGTATCCTCAAAGGTAAATGGAAACCAAATCTTAGAACAAACATCCTTTTAATATGTATTTATTGAATCCACATAACTACCTCAAAATAAGTATTATGCCCATTTAACAGATGAGCAAATAGAGGTTGAGCAGCCTATCCAAAGTCACACACTAGCCATTGGTGAAACCAGTATCAGACTTTGGAAGTCTTACTCCAGAGGCATGCTTTAGGCATGCTCATGTGCTTTAGGCACAATCCTATATAATAAAAGGCTAACATGCAAATTGTCCCCTCGACTAGGAGTTCGACCGGGAGTTCGACTGGAAGTTCGACCAGGGGTGGGGCTGGCCTGGGGGAGGGGCTGTGGGAGGTTGGTGGGCTGGCCCCGTCCCCGATCGCTCCCCCAACCGCCCACAGCCCTTTCCCCCGGCTGCCCTCGCCCCCGATTGGCCCCCCGACCCTGATCAGAGGCGAGGCTGGCCAATCAACCTCCCGCGTCCCCTCCCCTGGCTGGCCTGGCCTGATTGGCCCCGATTGGGGCGGGCCGGCCGGACCCCATCCATGCACTGGGCCTCTAGTTATAGTATATTGTCTCTGTGTAGTTTTTAGGGATCCTGCTGCAGTTTTTAAACAGTTTTGGACTCTTACAATTTTTTAAAATTATATTTTTATTGATTTCTGAGAGGAAGGGAGAGGTAGAGAAAGATAGAAACATCAATGATATGAAATCATTGATTGGCTACCTCCTGCATGCCCCCAATTGGGGATTGAGCCTGCAACCTGGGCATGTGCCCTGACCAGGAATTAAAGCGTGACCTCCTGGTTCACAGGTCAATGCTCAACCACTGAGCCACACCAGCCAGGGTGGACTCTTGGTACCTTTGCTCAAAATAAGCACTCTTGGAAATGCAGGTCCACTCTGTGCCAACAACTGCATTTGAAGCTCTTTGGTGATTTCTAGAAGCTCCTTTATTCCCGGTTTGTGGTTTCTCTAACTTCACTTCTGTTTTCCCTGGAGAAAAAGACTGCTTGATGGAATTAAGATATGTGAGCCCCCCTAGTGCTCTGCTGTGGCCATGAACATTTCAATTAGTGAAGACAGCTCTAGGAAAAAACACATCTCAGCACATCTCCAGGCCTTCCGGTCTTGGAACTACATGAGCAATAGACATGGTTTCATCTTAAGGACGTCGCTTACACTGCTGATCAGTGTACTTAGAAAATTACCAAATGCTGCCAGATCTGCCTCTCCTCCAAATAAACACATTTTGGGAAATCTCTTTGGAGCTGATGGAGAAGGTAAGGTTATATAGCCTGAGGTTAGAGCACAGACAGAACATATCCAGCCAAGTACCACCCAGATGCAAGTACAGCTGGTTCCAGTATAAACTGGAAACTATTTGAAGGAACTGTCCCCTCCCAGCAACCTCTCCATTCTGAAATACTCCGAAGTCTAAGACATTTGGAAAGGGCCTAAGTAATAATTACTTTAATTTGTCCAACTAGGGATAATCAGTTGGTAAATAGATATTTTTCTTTTGAAATTACATTTTAATAAAGGTATTTAAAGGCTTGAGATGTTTTCAATCATTCTACTGCAATATAATGGTTAATTTTAAGAGCTCTGTGTTTGATTTGTAGTTAAGATTTTTACGGTCTATATATAGGTTGGTCTTTAATAACCATTTATACATTGCTTCTTTTTATATAGGTCATGTATTCTCCTGGGAGAGTAACAAGATTAGAAATAACAAATACAGTACAGAATAAATTAAAGTGCTTCAAACTGCATTATGTAATTTCAGAAAATTGGTTTCACACTGAAATGTTCAAATAAGGAAACCAAATGATTTAAGAAAAAATCCCCTAGTAGATGCATTTGAATAGCTTTTGTTTAGTGAGTTTTATACTTCGTAGTGTGGTAGTAGTATCTGTCCACAGTGCTTCATTTATGGGGTAGTGCTATGGGTCAATATGGATAAAATTATCATTATTTGTCTGTATTTAAAAATGTTGGCTTCATTCTCCTTGAAGATGAATAATATTCATTAGTCAAAATGTCAAAGGAGTATTGTAATTGTATTTATATATATATAATTCTCCAAACTCTTGTATACAAAATGTTCTTATTACACTCAATGCAATAAATTCAGAGGCTGCTATGGGACAGGAGATAGCAAAATTGGGGCCAATGCTTTTCTCATTACTTACGATAATAAAAAGTGGGGCTTGGTTTTCCTCTCCCAACTAAATAAAAGAGATACGATGCTCTAGAGAGTCTATTATTCTGACTGGTTTTGTTTGTTTCTGTGAAGTTCAGCATCACTCTCTTTGTACCGAGTCCTCAGGCCTTTTTCAATTTTTCTATTCGTGCATTAAAGGCCTCTTCCTGTATTTGCAGCTTTTCGTTTATCTCGGCCTGTGAAGACAATCATAAAAAAGTGGTTATGATGGAGCTATCTTTCGCTGCACATTGTCTTTGTGGTTTTGACATACTATAGTGCCTAAAGACAGACATTATCCCTCACACACCTTCCTGTTTTGCAGACATAGCCGTGTTTCAGCCTGTAGTGATGTGATAACACTTTATCATATTTCTCTGCACATTCCCAATGTATAGCATGTCTGCTATGAACAGGAAGTGGTATTTGGACAGCCATTTTTCACATAGCCTTGTGTTGGAAGATAGGATAATTTATCTGTATTTTCAGACAGACTTTACCAAGAAGCATCGAATCAGAATAACTGCTCAGGGCTCAGTTATTGCAATGTTGTTGGTCTCCCCACTCCTTTGCAATAAATGTTTTTGTCTCCTGTGTAGTACATTCTAAATGGGATCCCAGAAAGCTTCTGTTGTGAAATAGCAACACAAATAATCTCATGATTAGAACAATTTTCTTAATTAAATGTATTCATCAAACATTATAACTCTTGGAATTATGCCACTTGGTGGTATAGTTTGGGTAGAAAAAAGTCAGTGATTGCTGACAGGTTCTAGTGTTTGCTGCAGCTGTGATAGCATTTAGCCTCTGGCAGTAATATTCCGTGGACTAGCGTTGCTACCTGCACATTTCCAGAAATACTTCCACATTAACTGAACATTAGTAGCCCCGGAAATGTCTGCTCTTCTTCGTGATGGATAATAAAATCATGTGTAGAGAAACCAGCAGTGGGTGATGTGGTAAAATTGGTGTTTTTGTTTAGATGATTTAAAAAAATCTACAAGTGTATGAAGAGTAGTTTATATGTGTTAATTACTAATTCAAAGTTTAGAATGTTTATATCTATAACATAATTTCAAGTTTTCAGGGTAATTATACTTTAAGGAACTCTTATTAATTTTATGTAGAAATTTTAAAAATCAAATACTGTTTTGGTCCAGCTATACCTTTCCATTCTTATTTCTTTCTTTATGAGGATAACTATAATAGATAGTTTTGAAATACTACATCTTGGTTGCCTTATCTGATGAGATTTTGTTTTACCTTCACAGTAAGGACTAAATATTTCTGAAAAGATCACGCTGGTGTCAATTCTAGATTCTTGTGTAATGCGAGAGTATCAAGTGATTTTGTTGTTGTTGTTATTGTTCAAGTATTATCAAGCCTTGGATCAAGTTCTGTCTTCTGGTTTTCCATTTTGTCCTTTCTTGGTGGTAGAGTGAAACAGCCAAAGAGGGATGAAAATGGTACTCCAGGTTACAAAGGAACTCTGTCATTTTTTTAGGAATCTCTAATCCCTCAGGCATGATTAGGGGAGAGCTAAAAGGAGCACACAGGTCTAGGAGTGTGGAGACCTAGGGATTAGTTTAGCTATTGTAGCCTTGAGCAAGACACTTGACCATTTAGGGTCTTAGTTCTTACCTGAAATATTGAGCAGTTAAAAATTAAGTATTAAGTTAATATTACATGCTAACTTTTAAATTCATAATTCCAATTCCTAATTTTGTGATATATTCACCATTATATTTCAGCGACATGATGTTATGAAATATTTTTTAAAAATGTTACTCCTATTTCTTTATGCCATGCACATTAGTCTATATAGGGATAAAATGGTTGGAAGAATAATGTGGTCACAATTCCAAAGGATTGGGAAGTTTGAACTAAACTGACTCTTCCCACTTTCAATAATAGTCCCATGTTGCATAAGGACATTTTGGTCCAAGACAGACTACATATATGACAGTGGCCCCATCCTATATAATAAAGAGCTAATATGCTAATTAGACCAAACAGCAGAACGACCGTCCGGACGACCTTCCGGACGACCTTCTAGACAAGGCTGTGAGGGGCTGCGAGGGCCGGCTGGGGCTGTGAGGGCTGAGACCCTGGCAGGAATTTTGTGCATCGGGCCTCTAGTGAGATTATAATGGAGCTGAAAAAAATCCTATCACCTAGTGATGTTGTAGCCAGTGTAATGTTGTAGCATAGCACATTACTCACATGTTTGTGGTGATGCTGGTATAAACAAACATACTGTGCTACCAATCATACAAAAGTACCAGAGGCCCGGTGCACAAAATCTGTGCACTCGGGGGGGGTGCCCTCAGCCTGCCTGTGCCCTCTCACAGTCTGGGAGCCCTTGGGGGATAGCTGGCAGTTGGACATCCTTAGTGCTCTGTGGAGGCGGGAGAGGCTCCTGTCACCGCCATTGCGCTCGCCATGAGCCCAGCTTCTGGCTGAGCGGTGCTCCCCCTGTGGGAGCGCACTGACCACCAGGGGGCAGCTCCTGCATTGAGCGTCTTCCCCCTGGTGGTCAGTGCACATCATAGCGACCAGTTGTTCCACTTTTCAGTTGATTTGCATATTAGCCTTTTATTATATAGGATATAGCACATACAATAATGTACAGTGCATACTACTTGATAATGATAATTAACAACTATGTTACTAGTTTATATATTTAATATACAACCCTTTTTGTTATTATTTTAGAGTGTTCTCTTTCTACTTATAAAAAATGTTTTGTTTCACAGGCAGTGGACTCATACATCTCATGATTACTGTGTTTCTTGATTGCATCATTCTCCCTTGTACTTAGTTTAATCTTGTGTTGTTTTGCACAGTAACATGTTGTATAGGCTTGTAGCCTAAGAGCAATAGGCTACATCACATAGCCTTGGTGATGTAGGCTCCATGATGTTTGATGTTAAGTATACTCCCTGATGTTTGCACAATAATATTACCTAATGATGCATTTCTCAGAATGTATCTCTGCCATTAAGCAGTGGATGATATAATGTGTTCTATGCCCATCAATAATCTCATTTCTTTTCAACTAAGGATAGATGTACTATCATCTATCAGCTTCTGTTTCACTGTCTTACCAGGGTTTTTTCACATTAACCTGGAGACCTTTCTGGTACTTCACTGAAACAGAATTCATCTACACAAGTGTGGGCTTTGGGGAAAAGATTCCTGGAGGTAAGGTGCACACCTCACAGAGTGGTGTACTGACAGTGGGGAGTTACGTTTAAGATCACCACTGTAGTGATCAGACTTCAGTTCAGGCACAACCAACAGAGCCGGACGAAAGACTCCTTGTCTGGTCAAAAACAGGTTGTCGTTGGTCTACCATCTCTCCTGGTTATTCCTTAGAACCCTGCTGAACAGACAAGCTACCCCACACCCACTAGGCTTGGGTATGCTCTATTTCCTTTCCGGAAGAATGGGAAACATATGCCCTGGTTCAGTAGCCTCTCAGTGATCACTTCCTTGAGGTGATCTCACTCGGGTTTTCTAACCTGGAAATTCAAGTGGACCTAAAAATCTCTACAGTCCCAAGATGGCAAACTTCCCTCAAGGTTTTCACTTTATTTTACCCTGTTGCTTAGACTGAGCCAACAGCCAACATTTAACAGCAAGAATTTAGTGTTAGCATTCATATTTCTCTGAAATGTAATTCTTTAAATATATTAAAGTTTGCTCCATTGGGTATAATCTTTTATTATACAATAAGGGGCCAAAATAATTTCATTTTCAATGTATCTTTAAAATTAAAATAACTAAACTATATAACCTTAAATGTTTGCTCTATTCAGTATAATTTTAATTAACATCTCCAGGCCAAGATAACTTCATTCTTTTTTTTTCTTCATTCTTAATAAATCTCTAAAACTATAAAGTGAGTCAATGGGAAAGTAAGTGAATTAATATACAAAATTTAAGGATTCACACATTTTCAGAAATTTCTGAATTACAGGAAGTAAAATATGCCTATAACCACACTAGAGAAGGAGCTCTGGGAAAAAATTGTACTTAAAACATGATTTCTCTACTGCCTTTTCCTCCAAAAAATATAATAATTATATGACTTTTAAAGTAAATGAGAAGAAAAACTATTGGAAAATTTTAAGCAGTTTACAATTAATAATTCAGGAAATGTTTCTACAGCAGGCCAGTGTATTCAGGCCTACACACACTGGCCACTGGCATGTGGCTACCTTTGAACAGGGATGCGGCAGTTTTAAGAGCCGGGACACTGGGAGGTAGGTTTTTGAATTGGAAAATAACTTACCATCTAAAACAGGGGGAGAAATTTAGGTAAGCAGACAGTAATTACCCAACTTGGAATCAGACCAAGACACAAGGGCAAACACTGAAAAAGTGCCACACCACGGGAGTATTAAAATCCAAAGTAGTCTGGTCGTGATATCAGAGGTTATGTGGTTTTGTGGATAGCTCTGGAATTCAAACTAGAACCCAGTTTACAACTCCCATTCAGAGTCTTTCATCAGCTTCTGACCTTGGAAACTCTGGACAAATGACTCAGTTTTCCTGCGTCTCTCCTTTTTTAATTTATTTGTCAGAGAAGTGCCTGCCTAATTTGCCTAGAGTTTACTAGAATAATTGGTAGAAAATACATAAAAGGATTTACTATCTTGAAGCATTGCATAAATCCACATCATCATGTCATTTTATTGAAAAGTTGGCAGTAATTTGGCCCAGGCTAATCCCTGAATCCACTTAATATGGAAATGATCGTAGCACCTTCTCCTCTGGTCCAGATTCTCTCTATGTCTAATTATACTATTTAGATGACCCAACTATTGAACTTCCAAGACCAGTTAAGGATCGCTGCAGGCCAATGGACAATCATGTACATATACAGCAATCATATTATTTTGTTTACAGAGTAGTGTTATAAATACTGCAGACTCTAATATTAAAAAAAATCAATAAATAGTTAAAAGCACACTCACTATATGGAATATGGCCTTGGTAAAGATGTTTTCAATTTTTCGGGCCTGCAAACAATTCTATTACTGTCTAGTAGTTCCTCAGCAATAATTTCAGAGCCACAGGATCGCAAAGGAGCCCAGGGCCATGATTATACATAAACTATATTTAGATGAAATGTTATCACTTCTAAAAAGGAGATATGTTCTGAACTCAGCTTGATTCAACTGCACTCTGCCCTTCCACACAGTAACCAGTTATTACATTCATGGGGTTGTTAACAATACAGCTTTGTGTAAAACGTGTTCTTCCACTATTTCTGGTAAACACTAAATACTCTTTATTAAGCCAAGAACTTTGGCTGATTCTGTTGGCATCAAATCATTAAACGTTCATGTAAATAGTGCATTAACATTTGATGATTAAACAGTAACAAGGTATGCTTATGCCAAGCTAATCTTTTGCCCTTTCTAAATTAGTTGTTAATACAGTGTGCTTTTTATATACAGTCTCATGCTCAGATATCAACTAAATCTTTCCCTACGATGCATTAATATTTTAAACATGCAGTCGACTGTCTTATTGATTCACAGTCATTTCCACAAGAAATTATAAATCCTCTCAAAATATGCAATTCACTTATTTAATCATTTTGCCTGGGCAATGATGCAAGTCTTTGTCTAGAGGTAGAAATGTGCTTTTTTGGATGGGAAAAAAAAATTAAGCATAAAGCTAAGCCGACTGATCCATCATTGGCAATTGCTGCTGAGCTGGCTGTTGCCAGCACCGTTTTCATGCATCCATTGGTATAAACTGTGTAGCTATTAGTGCGATGTGAAAAGGAGCAAACTATTTGAGGAGTTCAAAGACTTGAAAACTTCTTTTAGAAATTTGGTGCGAAAACTTAGCTGAGAATTATGCTGTGATCTTCAGTGTTTACTGCTTTTAGCAATGTACTCTAATTACTCTCGCATGAGCGATTTTGTTATGACAAGGCACCAAGTCTTTACCATGTTATTTTTTTGGGTTTCGATGCTGAATGATTTTTCAAACTGATAACACTCACTACACTATGTGCTGTTGGCGAAGTTATTTTGTGATCTTATTGAGTCTCAGATGACTCAACTGAGAGTTATGTGGAGAAGTTAAATTGAACTCTTCCATCATAAGCGATGCTCTTGCTAGCTGAGTGTAGGTAGTGCTTACAGACATTAAGGATGAGGTTGGCTAATTAACCAGTAATGAAGTAAGCGAGCACATTATCAAGGCTGAGCACCTGAATGCCGATTAGGATGTCATCTGTGACTTGGGCAAGCACGGATTTTATATCTTCAATGGTGAGACCAGCTAAAGCATCTGTCTCTGAAGTGCTGGCTGCTGGCTGGGACTCCACTGAGACTTGTTCTTGATCCAATATCTAGAATATGGAAAGTAAACAATGTTCAGGTGATATCTAGAGCATTCGGGGATTTATATGGAGCCTCAAACTTCTGGGTCATTTGCTACCAGGAGTGATGTCAATCTGCCAGGAGATTGCAATTTGACATCATCCTGCATTTTCATTATGAGCATCATGACAGATCAAGTCATGGTGCTAACCGTGCTTGCTTTGAGAAAGTGAAGGTGGAAACTGGGGAAGATGATGGGGTGGAAAAGATTAAAATTCCTGAACCAATCTCAGCTGGCCCACCTGCGAATCAATGGTAAAACAAATATTTATATTTAGCTGGGGAAAGTCACAAGGGAGAGAAAAATGGAAGAATATTTGCTTCCTTTCCTCTCACCCTTAGAAAGTCTCATGCTGAGATAGGTTGAATTAAGAGACAAAAAGAAACATACCTTCATTTCTGTATCCATTGTTGGGGGTGGCTCAATGAATGTTGAGTAAATATCAAATGAGATTCCTTCTTCTAGAGGGTTGGGGAAAAGGCCGCCTGAAGACTTGACGACCTCTACCATTTGCTGGAGGGGAAGAAAAGAGCTGTATTACGATAAAGCCTTTTGTGTGTAACCACAATTTACAATTTCAGTTCTGCATCTGATAATTAGCATTTTATTCTACCCACTGTCTAATTCTCTTTCCATCCTATGTGGTTTAGGACTTCATTTTGTACTTCTCTGAGCTTTCATTGTTCATGGGTCAGTATCCCCTTCCTCCTGCTTACAAGCTCTCTGTACGCAGAGACCATGGTTTAGATCCCCTGTATTTCTTCTCAAAGTTTGGCAGAGGGTTAGATGCTTAAAACACTCAATAACATCCTGATTGTGATAGACGTTACTCAGCGAGATATAGTTGTTCTTACAGGCCACAGTGAAATGGCCATCAAGAACTTGCAAAAGGCTCTAGGTTACTGTATAAAGCCAGCACACAGTAAATCAGAGATGCTTGGAAAATCAACCAAGAGCACAGAGGGCAAGGCAAAATTTCACTGTGAGCATTTAATAATTCTATAGCAAGAGTGTATCAAACAGAGGAAGAGGGATCATGGTTGGTCAACAGTAGAAATGAAGAAACAGGAATTAAAATGTCAATTTAAGTCCTGGCTGATTAGCTCAGCTGGTTAGAGCATCATCCGATACGCCAAGGTTGTGGGTTCGATCCCCAGTCAGGGCACATACAAAAATCAACCAATGAATGCATACATAAGTGGACCAACAAATTAATGCTTCTGTTTCTCTCTCTAAAAAAAAAAATGAATAAATTAAAAAAAAAGAAGTCGGGAGAGAGAAAGAGGAGACGAGGGCACTGATTTCATTAAACATCTGAATCATTTTATTAGTTCCTCTTGTTCTGATTCTATGTTGAACAACCAATATTTTGATTATAATTTGACTTTCCATCTCTCAAATGATCTATAAAGATATGTCCACTTTTGTGCTCTGATTCTCTTGCTTATCACATTCCTTACTGTAAATCAATAAATTGATGTTCTAGTAAGCTCCATGATCCTGTTTTTGTGGCCCTGAGATGACGCTATCCTATTTGCTGACAAAGTCAGACCGTGAGCCTTACAAGTTTGTAGACAATACTCTGCAAATGCAAAAATTCACCAAATAATTACCATCCCCTGAGGCCTGGAAAAGCCCTAAAATCATTATATATTCATTTCTAATTTCACAATAGTTTAGATAAGCTTATATAATATTTCATCACTTAAATATAACTATTTATTTTTACTTATATGGGTTTTGAAATGTACTGGAGGCTAAGTTATTGCTTGGTCATACCAATGTATCTTACATTGGATTCATATTTCTAACTTTAATTTGATTTTATAGAAAGTTGCTGCTTAGTATACATATAAAGTAGGAATGAAGTATCCTAACTTTACAGTCAAGTGAATTGGAAACCAAGAGATTAGATGACTGGCTTAGTCAAATAATTGCTAGGTCTGGGAGTTAAACCCTGGTGTGCTAACTTCTTGGCCTATTCAGTTTTCAGTAAACTGGAATGTGTCATCATGTTGCCATACTTGGAAATTACTGATGTTATTGAGCACTTAATCTCTATTCTGTTAGATGACATCATTCCAGATTGTTTATCTTAAGTTGACTAAATGTTAATCAAAATAGAACATCAAGAAAAAGCATATCAGAATGATTCTTTTCTCTCATCACATTCATAAGCCCCAGTTTTTTTTTTCCTAAATGGAGGCATTTTCAGCTTCCTACAAAATTATTTGTACCTTTTTTTACCACGCTTGTTTTTTCATCCTCCTACATTTTATATTGCTCTTTATTTTACTAAACTAGGACAATGAAACAGCTAAACATATTTTAGTGTCCTCTGAAACATTATAGGTAAAATAAATAAGCAGCACATGGGAATACAGAGACAGGGAAGAGGACGAGTGGAACAGACTTTAATATAGGCTGAGAAATAGAAATATGGGGGGAGTCGTGGTGGGTGAGACATTGAAATAAGAAGAGAGGAAGAATTGAAGGGAGGTTACTGAATTTCCGGCAGGCTTGGAGAAAATAATCCTGAGCTAATGCGCAAGATACAAGTATGTCCTTTTAATGAAGCTGAAATGTCCTTTTATTTGTTGCTGTGGCATATCTGTCCCACTGCTATACACTTCCATATACAGGCTAGGCCTTTCTGCTAATTCTCTCTCACCTCGAGGTGGAAGTTCTCAATAGATTCCCTATTCCCTCTCCATCCTGTTAGCAGATTCTACCATCTGCCCACCTGTGTCCCATCTTCCATCAGATTATACACTTAAATGTAAGCAGATATTTGTGCTCAACTCTCTCATTTTGTCCTTCCCAGCCCTCCCTGTGGTTTGGATTTCTTTAGAAAGCTAATCTGAACTACCTGCCAATGACCCAGTGCTCCTGGTCTTTGGCACTGGGGTGTGTGTACTGGGTACACACTTGGAAACTTGGAGCTCCTCAGGTCCACATCATTTCTCTGGTGGAATGAAGCTCCCATTTATCCCTAGAACCTGGAGCTCTGACTGAGAGTTGAGCTTTTCTTCTACTTGACTTTGAGTGTAGCTAATACAGCTAGTCACTTGATTTACCTTGTGCACAAAGCTGGAGGGGGGGAGGGGTAATTTCTTTTCTTCAGGGTGTTTATACTATCAGGGAACCAAACCATAGTTACACTTTTCTTTAAAGATTTTTTTTTAATCTTACACTTTTCTTTTTCATGAAGAGTTACATTTGGCTGTGTTAGTAAGGTACTGTAAGGGAAAACATATCCTAACTTCAGATGAGGGTAAATACAAAGCTGTTTAACTAATTATAAGAAGGTATACAGTCAAATATAGTTTACAGAAGCATCACAGTGATTTTTTTTCCCCATTAAGTGGCATTTAAAAAAAAACAGTTTAAGAAAAATTAGAATCAATAATTGTGGTGAGAGCACAGAGCCAGCAAATATGTTTAAATGAAACCGTCTGATGCAATACTTTCTTTAAAAAAAATACAATTAGGCCTTTGTATTTTTTTTTTAACAAAACCTCATGTTTTACAACATCACTGGTTCTGTAATAAAATCTATTTAAAACAGGGAGACATGGTCAGCTTTATTAAGTTAGATTTTCTGAAAGAACGTTATAATTTCCTCAGTCTATGAATAGTTGAAGCAAATTAAATAAAGCTAGTTTTATAACTATTTTTATACATTCCTATAGAATTGTAATTGTCTCATATTTTTTTCCTCAAAAGCCTAATATGTTACCTCTTAAATCTAGAAAAATAAAAAACAAAAAAGGATCAAGTATGTTTATTAAAAAAACACTCCTGTTTGGTACCCTGATTTAGCAACCTCCCTTTCTCTATAAGAGAATAGCACCCATAATCTTCAGATCAAGAAACAAAGGGAATGACTTTAAGTGACTTGCCCGAGGCCTAATGCTGAGATTAAAACTCAGGAGTTTCTGATTATACACATACATCCATTTGGCCAAATGATTGGTTTTGCTTGACTTTCAAATACCCCCTAAATATTACTTTGAATGTAAAGCAATAAATGTGTTTCTCTTGCCATTTTTGAATGCTTGCACACAAATGGATATAATAAAAACAATCATGTTGTTCCATGTGAATGCCATTTATATTTTTTCAGATAATGAGCAGACCATTTGAACCAAGGTGAGTACATTAAAAGCTCTAATAAAGAAGAGAATAGATTTCTAAACTGAATAATCGACTGTTAAGTGAACATACAATAAATAACATCTACAGATGTGGTCGCTAGAAAATTAGTTTTATATAGCTTACCAATACACATTTCCCCCAGATGTTATCTGTTACATGAAAATTAAGTTAGTTATATTGTTCATTACGTGTACATTTCATTAGTGTTACTTAAGACAGTTTACATTCCAAGCTTTAGTTGAATCATGCTATGGTATTTAAAGAATATAAAGTAAGTGGCTTTTTGGCATAATTTAATACTTATAAGAACAAAATTTCATTATCAACCATTATGTAGCTTAAAAAATATCCAAGAACTTTACTTACAAGCCAAACAATATCACTAAAAATCTTTTAAGAATTTACATATTCAGTAGGAAATGGACCTCTATCATGGGAATCAATGATAAGAATTTTGAACCCTCTTGGAACTAAGTACAGGGTCAGTTTAGTTTTAAAAACATACTATACAAATTAAAGCCTGCTTTCAGATCTTACTGTGCCTAAGAACTATAAGGATTTTATCTGAAAAATGTTACTTCATGCTTTCTTTTTCTACTTTATGTGATAACATTATTAATAGTATTAACTCTGATTTATTGTTTCTCTGTTATTTTTTGTTATTTTTTGTTTATTGCTATTTATTTATTATTTTCTCTGGAGAAAGTGCAGGTGATTGGTGGGTAGTGTTTGTACTGCTGAAATCTATGATTAAGGTGTCAATTACTAAATTATTCAAAATATTAAAAATGTAATTGAGATGACAACTTTCCATTGTTTTAAGTGGCAGAAAGCAAGATAAATCTGTTAAACCCCTTTGGAACTAGAGGAACACATACAAAACACTGGCTTGCTTGAAAAAGACATTTGTTTGGAATTATCAAAGGATGACTTCATGTGTAAATCAGAACTTACTAAAAAATGTCAAAGTTTCAAGTAGCAAACTTTATTGCAAACTTTTCCCAGTACAAGGAAAAAAGGCATACAAATTCCTGTAATGTTTTAAGTATTTTCCCCCCAAAGAGAAAGGCATTACTAATTTGCAAGTCTAATTAAGAAGAACTTGTGTGGTTCTGGAAATTTTAACAAAAAAATGGTAACCCATTGCCCACAATATACCGCACGTAAAATAACATATGAATGCCACCTGCAAAATGCAATAAACTCTGCTAATGTCATACTGAGGCCATAAATTTAAAATCAAAAGAGAGTAAATTCAAAAGCTATGATTATCAGAGAAACTAAATTAATTCATTTCTAAAGTGTTTCTCTTTTGTGTTCAGGCCATTACAAACTCTTAATATATCCTGTAAATGTAGAATATCAATTCTGCTATGAGATCCTCCTCCCTCTTTGCATTTTTGACTTGGAAATAAATTTGCAAATGCAGCACATTAATTTTCTTTCCTATGCTTAATATGCAGTATTTACATTTTGAAAAGGTTTAGAATGTTGCCAGGCTTCTGCAGAGTATGAATAGACATCTAATAGCAACTTCTATTTTTACTCACAGCATACTGGTAGTTTGAACATTTATAACTTAATAGAGCATTGAGACCATCAGATCCACATGCTAATCACCTAAACAGTGAACGGTAACACAGTACAAGTTAGGACAGGAAATGAAGACTACCCCTTCCAGCTGAAGCTGCGAGAGGAATTCAAGTTGGCAGGCCACAGTAAACCAATTTGCAACCTGGCTAGGACACTCCAGTTAACACCTCGTGCCCATTTTTATTTATATGTCTTGATTTGATCTTGTTTAACTTGGGCTTGGAATTTAAAAAACTAAAGTTAGATAATTAAAGAAACTGATTCCAGATTATTTTAAACATCTTCAGTATTTCAAGCGTACTTCTGCTTCAGGCCAACACAATTTGAAAAGAAATCTGAGTACTCCTATCTTAATGACCTAAGAAAACAAAATCCTCTCTAATGAATTTGAAAAAGAGTACCTTCTTAAAGTAAATGCAATTTAAAAGGGAAAGATCTGGCTCCTGTGCAAACATTTCCCAAGGGATAGAACAGTTCTTCAGATGCCCAAATACTTTCTAAAGATGGTAATAATCTGGAAGATAGAGCACTGCATTATAGGCTTATCCTTGGCTCTCTTCCTAACTGTCAGATGCTAAGAAAATCCCTAGGCCTCAGTTTATTTATCTGTAAAAGAAGGATAATGATAATTGCTACCTGGCTACTTCATCGAATTATTTCGAGCACAAATTAGATAATGTGGGTGAAAATAATGGAAGTTCTTCAAAGGGAAGCTATTATTAAACCCAAAGGTGTGTTATTATAATTACTGTTATTATTGAAAGGGTCGTCTCTCTAATGCTAGCATTGGAAAACAGATTAGAGTAGCCACACGGAGGACACTGGCCCATGTTATTTCTATATGTAATTGTTAATATTGCCCAAGGAGTCTAATGACCTCAGAAGAATTTGTTAATGAGGACATGCTATCAACCCGTTTCCACACAGCCAGTCTTGATAATATCAAACATATATTCAGTCCTATCTGATTTTAAGAATTCTGTGGACTCAACTTCTCTGAGACCTGGATAGCATGGCATAATTAGGTAGTTTTGTGGCATGGTCAGGACTAAGGCAAATCGCCTATTTAGAAAAGGAGAGTGTTTACATCTAACTTTTAAATGAGAAAATCTGTCTTTCCCCTTCGTAGCTCAATTTATTCTTCTTTTTATCTTTTGTTTTTCAGAATCCAGTGTGGTCTGTGGTTGCCCAGATTGAGTTCATTTTTAAAAAATTTCCTTCAACAAATTTCATCAAAAGTAAAGAGTTAGGGCATAGAGGGCAAACTTTCAACAAGTCCTTCTTTTGAAAATTGAAATACCAGAGATCTTGAAATTGCTAAATTCAAAACTGTACTTTTTATTCTTAGATTGACCTTATCCTCCAACTTCCTCAGTGTGAGAGACGGAAAGTATGGTAGGTTCCATTATAAATACTTAGCAAACAACTAATGCTTTTCAAAAATATTTTTAGAAGCCACTCAGAGTATATTTGTTTAGCTTACTAAATTATACTCTAAAAGGCATATCCTTGAACTCAGTTGTAAACTATTTCAAATAGTTCTAATCATGGATAAATTTTTGTTTGGTTTCATTTAGAGTGTTCTATTTAAATTTTAGGTTTTAAATATTTAAAGTATTTAAAACATTAATAGGAAATACTCTAAATTATCTCTTGTTTTAAGAATTAGAAATTAAGTATCAGTATCTGTCAATTATAATAATAAAGATGAGTTTGCTATTATCTTTGTGGAAAACCTGTTTTGAATTTTATATATATAAAAAACCAGTGACCAGAAACCATAACAACCCAAACAACCAGTTGTGCCAGCGAACCAGCCGATGGGGGTGGGGGTGGGGTGGGCTGACAGGCCAACCTCCCGTGGCCCCTCCCCCCAGTTGCCCCACCCCTGATCAGCCTCCACCACCCCATATGGGGGCAGGGCCAGCTGACCAACCTCCTGCAGCCCCTCCCCCCAGCCAACTTTGCTCCTGATTGGCCCCCCACTCTGATCAGGGGCAGGGCTGGCCAGCCCACTATCAGTGGCCCCTCCCCCAGGCAGCTGTTTTTTTTTCGCCCACCCCATTCAGGGGCAGGGCCAACCAGCCCACCATCCACAGCCTCTCCCCACGGCCGGCTCCACCCTGATCTGCCCCATCACCCCAATCGGCCCGAGGTCCCAACCCCCAAGCCAACTCCACCCCCAATTAGCCCCCTCACACCAATCAGGGGCGGGCCAGCCGGCCAACCTCCCACTGTCCCCTACTCCCGACAGGCCCAGATCTGATCTGCCGACTGGGGCTGGGCTGGCCAGACCTCCCGTGCACAAATTTGTGTACTGGGCCTCTAGTCAAATATAAATTTATATTTATATTTTATATGTTGCATTTTAATTACATTCTAAAATAGCTTATATGAAGATGAAGCTATGTCATAGCCTTTATATTTGAGAATATTCCTTTTGAACAAGTTTCTATAATTTGCAGAAATCAGATGAGCCAATAAGTCCCAATGGTTGAAAGAGAAACTACAATGGAAGAATCCTAAGTACTTGATTCCAGTCTTTCTCTTTTCATGGGCTTCCCTGTTTTTTTTCACAGTTTAAACTACCTGAGTAAGAGGAGTCTGAAACCTTTTGGATGAAGTATACATGTAATTTACTTAATTTCAAAGCATACTGAGTGAACTGCATTTCAGTCCTGAAGTCATCAGTTAGAATAAAAAAACCTTAAAACTATATTGAAACTCATGTAGAAATATAAAGCTTTTTTAGACAAAAAGAGAATGTTTGTAAAGTACTATGAAACCTTTAGAGAAGTCAACATAATATTATTCCTGTCCTCTTAGACCCAAGATGTCTATTTTAAGTAATCTGACATTAAAAATGTGCTGACAAATATAGATTAAAAAACAACACAGGAAGTTGTAAATCAGTTGGTAACCCTTAGCATCAAGGAAATAAGAGACCATGAAAATATAGGCATTTGCTTTAGTCAACCTCAACCTTAATTTTTAACTTAAGAAAATTTGCAGAAGGCATGATGTTTACATTTTGGATATTTTACTCATAGTTTGTGTGTTTCCTTTTTCTCCCTCTCCCCACAGCTGGCTCCACCCCTGATCTGCCCCATCACCCCAATCGGCCCACGGTCCCAACCCCCAAGCCAACTCCACCCCCAATTGGCCCCCTCACACCAAACAGGGGTGGGGCTGGCCTGCCAACCTCCCACAGCCCCTCCCCACAGCCGGCCTGGCCCTGATAAGGCCCTGATCAGGGCGGGCCAGCTGGCCAACCTCCCACTGTCCCCTATTCCCGACAGGCCCAGATCTGATCTGCCGACTGGGGTCGGGCTGGCCGAACCTCCCGTGCACAAATTTGTGTACTGGGCCTCTAGTCAAATATAAATTTATATTTATATTTTATATGTTGCATTTTAATTACATTCTAAAATAGCTTATATGAAGATGAAGCTATGTCATAGCCTTTATATTTGAGAATATTCCTTTTGAACAAGTTTCTATAATTTGCATAAATCAGATGAGCCAATAAGTCCCAATGGTTGAAAGAGAAACTACAATGGAAGAATCCTAAGTACTTGATTCCAGTCTTTCTCTTTTCATGGGCTTCCCTGTTTTTTTTCACAGTTTAAACTACCTGAGTAAGAGGAGTCTGAAACCTTTTGGATGAAGTATACATGTAATTTACTTAATTTCAAAGCATACTGAGTGAACTGCATTTCAGTCCTGAAGTCATCAGTTAGAATAAAAAAACCTTAAAACTATATTGAAACTCATGTAGAAATATAAAGCTTTTTTAGACAAAAAGAGAATGTTTGTAAAGTACTATGAAACCTTTAGAGAAGTCAACATAATATTATTCCTGTCCTCTTAGACCCAAGATGTCTATTTTAAGTAATCTGACATTAAAAATGTGCTGACAAATATAGATTAAAAAACAACACAGGAAGTTGTAAATCAGTTGGTAACCCTTAGCATCAAGGAAATAAGAGACCATGAAAATATAGGCATTTGCTTTAGTCAACCTCAACCTTAATTTTTAACTTAAGAAAATTTGCAGAAGGCATGATGTTTACATTTTGGATATTTTACTCATAGTTTGTGTGTTTCCTTTTTCTCCAGTAGGCTCATAAATTATTACAAGGAAACATGTTGTCACAGTTATAAATATTTCCCTCTCTGCTCGGCTCCCTCCCCCATCCCTCCCCCTCCTTTTTCAAATCTCCCCTAACTGGTTCTGTTAAGGTATTAGGCACTCTTCCTCGGTCAGCAGGGCATGATCTTCTTTCTTCAGAGGAAACTGCTGTCAGTTACTCTTCTGTGCCTGACATTCTAGAAACAGGGCTCGTGCAGGAAGCACCCCACCCTTTCCTTCGGCAGCCCCTTATTATGTACACGGGGTGTCATTATTTTAATGACCTGAAAGGAGTCATGTCTTCCCAAGCAAGAAACAGCTCTAGGTACCCGAAGCTTCTGAGGCTTTTCATGGAATCTGAATTCTTGGAAATCAACTTCAAAAGTGATTTTGTAGACAATGGTTTATACGGCAATAAATTTTCTCAAAAAAGACCTTTCATTATAATCTGTAAACCATGCTAGTTGAGTTAAAAACAAACAAACCAAAATAACAACAACTCTGAAAAGTTTACATGGTATCTTATTCCAGATCTGAACGTTTCAGAAATCTGAATTATTTCCCCTTACATGGTGTGGAGTCCTGGCTTGGCCCTGCCACTCAACAAAGAGTATGTCTGAGATGTGGCATCTTTACTTGTAAAATTAGGTGGTTGGATTAAGTCTTCTCTAGTCTCGATACAGATGTTATAACCTAATTTACTAAATTTCAAGTGGCTTTTCCTCTCCAAACAAGACTCAAAGTTGCCGGTCAGTGAAGATCCTCAGGTACAGTATTTTTCTCTTGTGATGTAGAAGAATATTTGGATCACACACCCAGTGCTTACTGACATTTTAGACAGGCTGAAGCTTGTCCATCTATTTCTACTTAATTATCTTCTCCAAACCTGCTCCTCCTCCATTTCCTTAGCTCTCAATGGCATCAGCAGCTTTTTGGTGACCGGACTCAAAACCCTGAGGTTGTCTTCAGTTGTTCCCTTTCCCTCTTCCCCAACATTAAGTCAACCACACGGCATTTTGGGGGCATCTCCGTGATGTCTGTTTCATCACAATGACCATTGAATAATCCAGGGGCCACACTGTTTCCCATGGGCCATCTCCTCCACCCCTGGCACCCCCAGCCCCAAACAACGTGGATGATACCCATTCGACTTGTGGCAGCACTTGCCTCCATCCAGGAAAATGAACATTGATGATGGGAAAAAAAATAACCCAAAATAAAAACAACTTTTACCAGTATTTACCAGAACCTACTCTGATTTTGGCATTGGGCTAGTTAGAAAGCACATTATAAATATTAGGTCCTTTAATTCATACTGCATTGTGAGGAGAGGTTTTATCAACCTCATTTTTTGAATGAAGAACTTAAAGCTCAAAGAGGTTAAGTGACTTGGTCAAGGTTACACAACTAGAGAACAACGAATTCTGTCAGAACTTGAACTCAGATCTATTTGACTCCAAAGCTCATGCACCTAGTCCTTAGGAGTAAATGGAATCCCACTGGCTCTTTATGCTCCCCCCAAAAAATATTTCTCTCCAGTTTCTATGTGAGTAAATAGAGGTTTGGGAAAGTAAGATGATAGATGCACAGTAGGAATCTGGGAAATTCAGAAAGCGAATTTGTTCACTGGTTCCTCACAGCATCGCAGTGCATTGTTCCAAAGTCAGTCAATGAAAGTAAGGCAGAGAGGACTGATTTTTTTTTTTTTAAGACGGCAAGATATAAAAAGCATCTGGTTTATAGAGAAATCTGAGAACTTAATTCATTCATGTAAACAGGAAATATAGGAGCATCAGTTTGCTTTTGGTGACTAAAACTGCATGTTCCTGCTCAAATAGCAATTTGTCCTATTTGTTGTAATTTTAATTACTATTTTCTTTGGAATCATAGTTTGTTTTTCCCCCCCTAGGAACAGGCATGTAGAAAAACAACCAATAACCTAGACAGTTAAAAAGCACATTGAAAAATGAGTATGATTGTGTGAACAAGTCTCTTGTGATTATCCTTCCGCTGTGTGCTGCAATGTGCTATAAATCCATTTCCATATTTTTCATTAACACCTAGTTCCAAAAAACTTTCTGGAGGCCATTAAAATCACAAATGGGGGGGAAAACAAATTTTTATCAGAAAATTGACTGTAGACTATTTTGGTGGTTTTTATTATTTTTACATTTTAATGATTAAAATTAAATATAGTTCAATTACTCATGACAGAGGACAGTGGAATAATTTTCACGGCTGATATAATTTTGAAGTCAAACCCGGGTTTGACTTTATTAGTTCTGCTGTGGATGAGTGTCATTGTCCATCCTGCAGCTCTAATTCCTGATCACTTCCATCCATTCATAAAAGGAATCAGACAGCTGTACCAAGTTACACTTCTCCTAGAGACCTAGTGGTGCTTTGGCTTTATCTCAACAGCATTCCTATCGGGACTGTAGTGTTGCTTCTGTCCCATGGATTTTAGGCATCTATTTTCATAGTTTGAATCATTCATTTCTTTAATTTCTTTAATGGGAAAACAGAATGCATGAGGATTATTTGAAAATTCATTGCACCAAAAAACCTGTATCATCTGCTATTTTGAGACTTTTTTTTGTCCCAAGTAGAAGGTGTAACTGCGGCTCTCTGAGGATACTTACACATTCCTGGTCCCACAGCAATGACCACTGTTTCCTATCTAGAAAATAGGGGTAACAATAGTTACCAACCACATGCATTTTTGTGAGGATTAAATCAATATGCATAAACCTCTTAATTTAGTGCCTGGCATGTAGGAAGAGCTGAAAAATGTGAAGTCTGTTTTTCTTTATATTTTTATGTCACATATTTATGTCTATAATGATGCTAAACAAAACTCTCCAAGAATAGGGACTTGGTCTCTTTTGTTCCCCACTTCACTGCCTGGAAGGTGGCTGATAAATATGGGAAAGTAATAAATATTTATTGAATACTTAACTATAAGAAGTCATCATGGACTCATGATCAAGAGATCATTGTACCACTACTTTTCACCCTGTTATACAGTCTAATGAGATACAGGGCACTATTTAAGATTTTTTTCATTCCAGTCTCCTCCCCTCATTATGACCTATAACTCAGGATGCTCCTCATCTGGGGGGTCCAGCCCAGCTCCTTGACTTTACCTATTTCTCCCCTGCTTGGTGGTCAAGTTCTTCCTGTCCATGTTAGATGGAATTAAGCCAAATGAATAGATTGTGGTGGTAAGACTGGAATATTAGGATGAGTATAGCCTGTTTCCGATGAGGAACTTGTTCAGGCCAGGAAAACCCTGGAAGGATAATTCTGATTTTCACACTTGTATGAACACAGCCTTGGTATGAGGGGTTGCTAATGAAGCCAGAGAATCTGGCCCAGCATGTTAATTTCAATTCAGGGAACTTCCAGGTATTTATAAATAAATTCCATACATTAGGCAACTGATATTTAGATAAGAAAGTCAGAAAGCACATGCTGTAATATAGTGCTTCAACAGATTATAATATCAACCCATTCTAGCAACGCTAACATAATTGAAGTAATCAAAAACAAGCAAGGACAATGAGCTACTGTTTCGAAATTCTTCTGCTAGAAATAAGAAACCAGGACTAAAACTATGCAAACAACAAAGGCACATTGCAAAATTAAGCCATAGTATTAATGGGGTTTATCGAATTATATAATCTACAATGAAGCCATAACAGATTTCAGATTGGATACCTTTGGAAACATCAGTCACCTGATTATCATCGTTGCCCTAAGAGAAGATGAAGGTTTACTTTGAAGGATCTAGTATTCAAGGCAATTTTGAAGAACAGATAGAGTATCAAAATATTATGAAAAAACACATTCAATTTCTTTAGCTTCTGTATCTATCTGAAACATTTTATTTTGTTTGGCTCAGCAATGACGGTAAACACTAAGTAATGATGGGAAAGATAATATTTTACAGTAATTCTTTAGTCTAAAAAATACTCCTTGCCTTATGTTTATTTTGCTATAATTAGTTTATTTATTTGCTTATTAGTAAATAATTTTATTTTTATTTTAGACACAGAAATACAATATTGTAACTGATTTATTCTTTTATGAAACTGATCTTTCTATTGGTAGATCGTAAGATATTATTTTAATAAGATTTTTTAAAGCATTTGCTGTTATATCTCGGAACTTCGGAACGTCACCATCTTACTAGCATCTGTCAGATTTAATCACCCACAGAACTACCTTATAAAGATTATCTTATCAGAAAAAGTGTCATCTTGTGAGCTTAGGTGTGAGAATTGCAAAATAAAGCTGAGCTACACTAACAACTGCTGTGCTAATTTATTATAAATTATGGTTTTTTTTGTTTGCAGATATAAGACATGAGAAGTGTTTCTATTTTAAATTCATTTCCTATTATTTCAACATAAATACCAAACAGCTCGAAAAAAAGTGAGAACAGAGAATATTCCTTAAATAGGTTCTAGTGACAGTGAAATTTATTTTCTAAGCTATCGGTACCAGTCATGTCATTCTGTTCTAGGTGCAGAAACCAGGCAGCACAATTAAGACAAAGCATGTATGCTTAGAATGCTAGATGGAAATTGCTGATCGTCATATGAAGAGTGATGATTTATAGGATATGAACTGGAAATAATTGCATAGCAAGCTGGTCTACAACAAAGCTTTAATTCACTGGGCTGACACTGTAAACTCATAATGTGTCGACCTGGCACCAGCCATGATAGATTACAGCTGTTCACAACACATAAGCATGTCCTTTTCATGAACATTCTGGGAACCATGGTTCAGATGACCCCAGTAAAAACAACTGCAATGGTTTTAACCAAGCTGGTTCCCTCAGAAATGTAAAAACCATGATGAGTCATTATATTATTAAAATTCAGAACCAGGTGGCAATGAATCACATGAAGTTATCACCTCTAAATCATCAAAGAGTATAAATTGGGTTCTATAAAGTACCATGAGTCTCAATGCATTTTAACAAGCTTACTTCTTATATAAACATGATTTTATTAATATATTTATTCTTCTTATTATGAAAACTAGAGTGAAATTTAGTGGCCATAAAAGTGAAGGGCTAATGTTGCTAGCTTGAGCCAGAAAGAGTATAGGCCTGTATTTGTATACTGCTTTATTTATGTAGCTCTGCCAATAACTTTTGACCTATATTTGTTCTTATGACTCAATGCCAAACATGGGAATTTGTATGATTCTTAAAAAAAAATGCATTAGTGGACTGGGCATGTGGCAAGAAACACTCAAATTTATTGTGTTTTTTAATCTAAATTAGAATTTGAACTCTGGTTTCAAGAACCAGTTGTGGGTCAACCCAACTATTTTGCACACACCCCTCCACCACTTTTTAAAAATACATATCTACTGGATTTCAAATAAAACGGGGTAAAAATACTATTTAAGAAAAAGTAAAAAAAAACAACAACAAAAAAACACTTTGCTGGGTTTGCTGTGAGCTAGTAAGCTTTATGTTGTACCCGATCACATATTTAAAAGAAGAGTTTTGCCTCTTATGTAAGATTTAGATATCAGTTAAATTTAATTGGTCTGGGTGCATGCCATCTAGGCAGACATATCATAGGCAGATTTCTGCCTTCTCAGGGGTTACAGTCTAGAAGTGGAGTCAAAAGGCAGGGGATATAAATACCTATACAATCAATTATAATAATATGTGAAAATGGCTACAAGTGGGCTAGATTAGGGTACTATTGAGTCATTCACACTTTTTTTAGCTGACAACTGAATGATGTACCAGTGAGAGAATCAGACAGACAAGGAGAAGAGCTGGAAGGGAAGGGCATAGTGGGGTATGTGTCAGCTAATTATTTTTATTTTTATTTATTTTTAAAATATATTTTTA
>NW_005357311.1:4813710-4851987 GCF_000412655.1 Myotis brandtii | reverse complement strand
TATGGTTTCCTGTCGTACATTTAAGTCCTTTATCCATTTTGAGTTTATTTTTGTGTATGGTGTAAGTTGGTGGTCTAGTTTCATTTTTTTGCATGTATCTGCCCAATTTTCCCAATACCATTTATTGAAGAGACTGCATCTGAGGATATGTTTTTATCGATTTTAGAGAGAGAGGAAAGGAGAGATAGAGAGAAAAACATTAATCGGTTGCCTCCTGTCTGCACCCCGAGAGTGAACCTGCCACCTAGGTTTGTGCTCTGACCAGGAATCAAACCCACAACCACTCGGTGGATGAGACAATGCTCCAACCAACTGAGCCACCTGGCCAGGGCAGCTAGCTAATTTTTATAATAATTACTCAAAATCAGAGGAATAAGTGATATTAAATCATTTGAATATAAAAAACATGCTAAAATAAACTCAGTTAAGCATAATTGTTAATTGCTGATAAATACTGCTTTATTATAAAGAAGATCAGAAGAAATATTTGGTTAATGGCTATTTTTACTTAAAATATTTATAGTTGGAGGGACACAAATAGACATCTGTGGAAAACACATTTGATAGCTAAATATAAAAAAATCCAAATATTAATAACTACTGACATTTATGTAGCCTTTTTTTTTCTCCCAAAGCTCTTGACAAACATTACTGACTATATACACACAGGAATAGTAGTGAAATGCTGCTACTCTTTCAAAGGACTAGACATTAATTCAAGAGTAGCAAATGGCTGATCTACTGAAACACAAATCTGCAGAACATAGGTATGTATTTGGAAATGAAAACTCACACCGCAACACCTCCCTCTCAAAGTGTTTGTCATATTTTAACTTTATTGAATAACTGGTCTTATCTAACTCCATTCTCTTACTAAGTCAACAACGGTGTTTGTATTTTTTTTTCTTAGATGGGCCTGAGCTGGTTTATGATTGCTGTGTGGCAGTGAATAAGTACAAAGGCTGATGGCACCTCCTCTCTGAGGATATCCGTGCTGGCTCCTAATACCTCCTAGTGTGAGGATGGCTGATATGCAACACAAGAGTGCCTCCTGATCTGGAACTAGTTGTTTCATCACGAACCAAGTTATTTGAGACAAACCAGTTCAAACAAGTTTCATTTATGAAATACTAGAGGCCTAGTGCACAGGTTGGGTCTCTTAGCCTGGCCAGTGATCGGGGCCAATGGGGGCTATCTCGCCCAGTCCCGATCTGGCTAGCCAGGGGTTGGGACTGCAGGAGGTTGGCTGTGGGAGCACACTGACCACCAGGGGGCAGCTCCTGCATTGAGTGTCTGCCCCCTGGTGGTCAGTGCATGTCATAGCTACTGGCCAGTCATCCGGTCATCCGGTCGTAATGGTTGCTTAGGCTTTTATATATATAGATTTAGATCAAATCAATTGTTGCAGGGCTGCTTGGTGACACTGATTAAAAAGATGCCATGTTTGTTGTACTTGCTTGAACAAAGTGTAAATTACATGGCAATAATCATGAGTAAGATGTTTAATGTATACTGTTAGGGCTCTTACTATAAAATATTAACTACTTTATTTTATTCTCACAGTATGACTGGCAATGACAAAAATATAATAATATTCTTTACATTTCCTGTAATGATGTTATACATTGGAAATTTTCAATTCCGGGCTTATTATAAATACTTTACTTAAGTTTTAACATCCTTCCTCTCCTCTATAAATCCAAATGTCTTTAAAAATTCAGCCTAACCTCAAGTTCCTCCTTAAAGCTTTCACAAATTTTTCAGAAAACAAGGCACTCTATGTTTTTAAAACCATCATGATTATATAAATGTATCTTCACTGAGCATGTACTGTCTAGGTCCTGGGGATTCAGGCATGACCAACACACATTCATAGACTTTCAAGGAGGGCACAATCTAGTGTGTGTGTGTGTGTGTGTGTGGTTGGTTGGTTGGTTGGTAGGGATAACATACAAGATAATTTGCAGAATAAAATAATCATTAGGATTATATGTAGGGTGTCTGAGACATATAGAGGAAAGATAGCATTTCACACTAGTGGGAAAGAAGACAGGAAGGGATTCAGGGAAAGTATAAAGGGGAGTTGGTGCCTGAGTTAAATCTTCAAGGATAAATAGGGGTTACTATGCAGATAGGGTTGAACAGAGAGAAAAAATTTCAGACAGAAAGACAAAGAGGGGAAGTGGGGTATATAAAAGCATAGCGACATAAGGAGAGCATTCCAGGACAAGAGATGCACATGATGTTGGTGAAGAGCTGGGGTCAGACAGGCCTGGGTTTAGTCCCAGCTCTAGTAATTATTTAATAACTACACAACCTTTGGGCAAGTCATTTATTTTCCTATAAGCATTTGGTTTTGCACCTGTCAAATGGTTCAAGTAACTTGACAACCATCAAATTGGCAGAGTCCATTTTCTTTGACATTTTGTGGGAACACATATTGAAAATTGTAAGATCACAATAGAAATAAAAATTATGGTATTAAAGTCTAATAACAAAAACAAAAATTTTATTTTAGGGTTGCTAATATTTTAAATATTTAAATGTGAATACTTTAAGTTTAAAATGTGACTTATAGTCTTTTAGAGTAAGTTATGTCTAGAAGTGTTTGTCATTTGCTATAGCTACATAGAAACAATAAAAAGTAAATAAAAAATTCAAGAGATTTATTTCCCATATGTCCAAACAATATTCAGCAATTTAAAAAACAAGTTTAGCAGAAGTTAGAACAATGTATTTCCCTCATCATTTGCTGAGAGGAAGCCTACTTGATTAATGTGATTAAAGGGTTGCTTGTAACTCAAGTCTCAATTTAAAAAAATAAATTTGGCCTTATTACTTTACTTCCAACTGGTGGTTTTCCTAGTGTGATTTTTGAGCTACAATCTGCGCCTGCTTTGTTCATGACACATGAATTGTTTTAGCACATCCTTTCCCCTGCTGTGCATATGATTAAGAAAGCAGAGGTTAAATAGTGCAGTAAAGAATTGGGTAAATTCATTCTACTTTTGCTCATAGCGAGTTTTAGTCCCCCTCCCCCTTTTCAGGACTTGAAGAGTGCAGAAATCTATTATCTTCTCTTAAAATTACTTAAGATATGTCCTTATGCCAAAAATGTAACTTCTCTCTCAACATGTTCTGATACACTGATTTTGTGATGCCTGTGCTATAGATATTATCTGTATTGGCATGAAAACCAAATGCAAGTATATCCTACCATTTATTGAGTGCTCATGTGTGCTAGGCACTGTGATAAGCATTTTATTTATTTATATTTATTTATTTATTATTTTTTAATCCTCACCTGAAGATATTTTTTTCCATTGATTTTTAGAGAGAGTGGAAGGGAGGGAAGGAGGGGGAGAGAGAGAGAGACCCATCCTCCCACATGCACCCCAACTGGAGCCTGGGATTAAACCTGCAACCCAGGTATATGCTCTTTTAAAACAGATAGATAGATAGATAGATAGATAGATAGATAGATAGATAGATAGATTTCAGAGAGGAAGGGAGAGGGAGAGAGAGACAGAAACAACAGTGATGACAGAGAATCATTGGTTGGCTGCCTCCTGCATGCCCTTCACTGAGAATTGAGCCTGCAACCCAGGCATGTGCCCTGACAGGGAATCAAACCATGACCTCCTGTTTCATGGGTTGATGTTCAACCTCTGAGCCATCACAGCTGGGCCCAGGTACCTGCTCTTGACTGGGAATCAAACCCCAGACCCTTCAGTCTGCAGGCTGATGCTCTAACCACTGAGCAACTGGCCAGGGCTGTGATAAGCATTTTAAATACACGTTTTGTTTTTACTTTGTGATAATCCTATGAAATAAGATCAACCATTCTCATTTTTAGATGAGAAAGAAGAGGCTCTGAGAAGTTTTGTTATTGTTCCAAGACCCTACAATTAGCAGGTGACAAAACTAAGGTGCTAATGTGATATTTCATTCTATATTTCACAGTCTATTTCATTCTAAACCTGGGTTCTTATCCATTTGCATTTTTTTTGGTAGCGTTTGACTCAAAGGATTTAAATCTAGTTCTGGTAGAGTCTCTTATATATAGTTGGTGCAACACATGTTAAATTCAATTGAATGGAAATTTTATGTTCATGAGGGTAAAGAGCAGTCAGTTGCCCTCTTTGAGTTTACAATTTAATGTGGGTATGACTAAATAGAAGATGTAATATGGAAGCATGAAGGCAGTGTAGTTTGTAGGGGAATCATGACAAACTCTATGTCCAAAGAAATTGTTTCTTCCCTTAAACCTGTTCCTTCTCAGTCTTCAGGGTAATGGTGCTAATACCCACCCAGCTGTTCAAACCAGAATCCCAGGGGACATCCTTGATTCCTCTCTTTCCCTCACATACAATTCATGATCAAGTTCTGTCATATCTGCTCTGAAATATATCTGGAATCTACATCTACCTTCCCTGCCACCACCCTTTCCAAACATCACTACCACAGGCATCGCCTGCTAACTGGTTTCCTAGCTTCCTCTATCCGGTAAGACCCATGTACAAAGGACAGCCAGAGCAGGTTTTGTGGCGCATGAAGCTAAATTATGATATAAAAATAAATATATAGAAATTGCAGAAGTGACTATATAGAATGATAGATTAACAAAAATTATATATATTAAAAAGCTGACAAATTCCACAAATATAATAAAAAATTAAAAATTGTTAATTGCTTGACCCATAATACATTTTAATATATTTTTGGGGCTTTATATTCTAATCATGCTCTTCAGATACCAAAAATTTTGTAATATTATTTTCACATAAAGAATAGAAAAATCATCTAGTCTTTCCTCTAGCATGGCTAAGGGAAATTGTTTTTATTAGTGATACTAGAGGCCCGGTGCATGAAATTCATGCACTCCCACAGTCCGCGCTCCTTACTGCCTGCCTGCTCATTGCTCCTTAGTGATGTCGCGGAGGTGGGAGAGGCTCCCGCCACCGCCACTGTGCTCACCAGCCATGAGCCTGGCTTCTGGCTGAGCGGCGCTTCCCCTTTGAGAGCGCACTGACCACCACAGGGCAGCTCCTGCGGTGAGCGTCTGCCCCTGGTGGTCACTGCGCATCATAGCAACCAGTTGTTCTGCCAGTTGTTCCACCATTTGGTCGATTTGAATATTAGGGTTTTATTATATAGTATAATTTAGAAAAATTTCAGCATCACAACTCATTATTGGCAAATCATATACATTTTTAGAACTGATGTCAAATATCAGAGAATATGTAGCAAGTTTCCTTCATACATGAACTGCAAGATTTAAGGTTCTTTTCAGGTTCTTTTATGCAATAAACAATTTTAAATATTCTTTCCTTCTTGAATGGATGACACTAATTAACCAATTTGTGTCGATGTCTTCACAGAAGAGGCATATTATACATTTGCTGTTATCTTCATTGATGTTAGTATTTTTTATAAAATGCAAGAAATTTATCTCTCTTGAGACAGTGTTCATATGATTCATTCCTCTTCACTAATTGGACTATCAAGCAATCTAGAAGCCTATTATTGCTTCTATTTAAAATGTATTTCTTCTTCTTATTGAATTAATACTTTTGTTATGATCTGAATTCCTGGGATTACAATTTACTCATTGATGTCAGAATAATTTTCTATTGAATTTAATTGCTCATCTGTAATGCTCGTTTTATATTTAGAATTTTTCTCACTTCTTTAATAAATCAACACAAAGATGACAAAAGAAGGTATTTTGAACATAAGTCCAAATCAGAAGTTGCAATTTCCCACTTGTTGAACTAAAACATTCCAAAATTCTGCCCAAATTGCAGCTAAATTGGTATATTCAGAATTTATTGAATAAAATGTTTGCATTTCATTTGCACTTGGGTTTTTACTCCAAGTCTTCAAAAATATATTTTAGAGTTCTTAAAATGTCATTTAGTTTCTACTGCAAGACTTGAATAACATTTTACACAGCTTGATGATTATCAGAATTTTCCATAGATTGGCTTCTCGCTCCATACATTTCACACCTGTTTCTTCTCCACTACTTACTCATTCATGTCCAGAGTCTGGCCCTAAGGACACACTCACATTGCAATATGACCTTGGACCTTGCACCTTTGTATCATGATATCATAGTGAATGGTGGAAGCCAAATCTGCACAAAGATGGCTAGATATAGTTTATTATACAAGATTTTCCTCTTCCAGTTCAATCAGTGACCTTTCTAATATACTAATCTAGCCCTATATTTCTAACTATGTGTAGGAAGTTTCTATATTGTCATTCCAGTATTACATTAAACTTAATGTACTTAACACTAAAGTCATCATCACAACTTTTACTATCATTTTGAAAAACTGTCTTTCCTAATTATGTCAATGCCACAATTACTCTTAGATCCTTTGCTCAAATCTGTGTAAGTTTTGGTTGACCTTAACTTCTTAGTCTTTCTCTTCTAAATGGTCATAATTTCTGTTAAATTTTCTTTATAATATTTCGACATATGTCCATTCCTTTCCATTTCCATTGCGGTATCCTGGTAGTAACTGGAATAAACTGTTAATAAAATGTTACAAGTAGACACTCTGGATCTATTTTAATGACTAAAAAACTTACACTTCATTTATAATTAGCAATGTCTATTTGCATATAAACAGTGAGTGCTGCCAAATTTAAACCTTGTCCTAGTCCAGAGAGCAAGAGGCTGTTTATAAACAGCCCTCATGTAATATTATCTACAGTAAGTGTCTCTGTTCTCTTATAAAGTTTTACTGTTAGTGCAGACCAGATTGACATGTCTGAAATTCTGAGTTATTTGTGTTTGAATTAATGAGGTTTTTACTGTTTATAGTTTGAAAAAATATTCAAAGTGCTACAATATCCATTGTCCAATATAATAGTTAACATATACCATGTATAATTTGTGTTTGAATTAATAAGGTTTTTACTGTTTATAATTTGAAAAAATATTCAAAGTGCTACAATATCCATTGTCCAATATATACCATGTATGCAATAATTTTTATGTTAGTATTTTAAAAATATAAATATTTTGAGAGGAGAAACTATAACAATATTCTATTCTGGAGCTATTAAAATGTTTTTAATGTAATTAAAAAAATTAAAAATGGGCAATATTTGTTCACAATACAAAGTAGTAACGTTGGTGTATTAGGTTTGCGCTATTAAAATGTTTTTAATGTAATTAAAAAAATTAAAGTGGGCAATATTTGTTCACAATACAAAGTAACGTTGGTGTATTAGGTTTGTATTTAGCTATTAAAAGTGACAGAAAACCCAAAATTCAGAACTGGTAAGGGAAGAGACTATAGGAAAGATTAAGTGAGAATTGTTAGCATCCCTTCAAATGTTCCTTTCTTCCCTCAGTTATCTGACTTGGTTAACCATTCTTCTCTTTCTCATCATTCATCAAGTCTTCAGAGCAGTTTGGCCAAAGCTCACATGACAGAGTAAAGAGGGAAAAGGAAATCTCTGATTTAAAAAAGAAGTTTCCTGCAAGGAACTTAAGTGATAGGCAGTGAAAACATGGACATCTATAAAGTGAACCACTGGCAGGCAAGGCCTTCATCTTTTCAAGAACGCCAGGGTCTATAGCATAGTAGAAGCTTAAAAAGGGGCAGGGTGGGAGGACTATCTACGCTGTTTTGGCACCAGATTGATTTAGTTCTCTAAGCCTGGCTGCTCCAAGGCTTCTGGTGGGAACCTAAGACTCGAAATTTAAGGATTTCCATTACCGAGTAAGAGATGATTTCACCTCCCTGACTTTATCTGATTTTATTGACAGAAAACTGCTCTCAGGCCTGCCTCTCCCTCTAGAAAGAGACATCAAGTTCCTGCAGATTCTGAATTAGCATTCTGACTATGGACCATGTGATTGATGCTCATTTTGTAAATGGCTTTTGGGATTTATCCTGAATCCCTTTGAGGGAAATTTTCTGGCTGGGCCTCAAATTTATTCCATTGATTTTACTGTTCTACAAAGATACTTTGGATTTCACCATTGCTTATCAATGGAAATCCCTTTGTTCTTGGCCTTAGAAAATTCTATTCTTCTGGATTCTTTTTAGAAAATGAAAGAACAAGTATGCTCAGTATTAAGCATGCTTCATCCAAAATATTAAGGTTAGATTTAATTTCTCAACTATGGATCTAATCTCCCCTGGTCTAATTAATTAAGCTATTTTTACTAAAGGAAAATAACACAGTCCTCCACTCTGTTCCACATTATCTCATCCTATTTTTGCTTTTAAGATTTTTTTTCAACACTTCTAGTTTGGATGCGCTTACTCATAATCTCTTTGATCATGGCTATTGCTTCAGAAAGAGCTCCACTTACTTCCCTAGTCATGAACGTTGCCAGTTACCTAATAGTCTGTAATTATAGACGTTTAAACTTTGAAAACCCAGTATTTTCCCCTTTCCATTCACAGGAGACAGACTGAAAGAGATTTATGTGAGGAGACAAAAATCCATTGTATTTGTTGTTGACATAAAATGCTACAGATACCTTTCTGGTTTTTGTCTCAATTCCTTAGTGTTTTTCCCTCCTACTTCGTCAAGAAAGTCTTAACTAGGTTCTAGTGCTTCTTAACACCTGTTTAATTTCCCATTTAAGAAGGAAGGTGGCCTCCAGGGTTTGAGTTAGCAGGCATCTTTGGCCTTAGTAAATGGAAAAGGCTGGGGAGTAAAGCAGTGGGCTACTTGAAGAAAAGACTAAAAACAAACCAACCAAAGCTTTGAAATAAAAACTTAATATGTAACATTAATTTATCCCTAGAAAGAAAGTTTAAATCTTGAACTGGGAAAAAAGCTTGGGTTTGAATAAAAAGTCACCTTTTGCATATTTCATTGGCAAATATAAATGAGTGTATATTCTAGATTAAACTTGGTCATTTTCTTTCATAAATTAAAAATATAGTCTTTATGCTTCCAACAATAAACCTCTGTTTTCATTACATAAATCTGAAAGTGCCTTGGCTGAATAATTTATCTTTCTATTTAAGTACTGATTATGCTCCTTCCTTTTTATTAATTAATTATTTAGGGAAAAATCAAGGAAAGAAATCCATTTTAATAAAACAATTAAGGAATGTAGATAAAAGACAACATGCCTCAGTTTGTATTTTGAACTGCAAATCTTCTGACCTGTCAATGATTTTACATTGTAATAGTAATTTAACATCGTTACAAATGAAAAAAATGACCAAATTATATTGAACTTCGGTAATTTGTCACTTAGCTTGAAAATCATTCTCATGGGCACAAAAATGAAGTTTTAACCAAACCTCCACAGGAGGGCACTATAGTGTGACTCTGGTATAAATTGCAACTACAGCAACCTATTCTGTCATAATCTGGCCCTTGAGGGAACATCTAAAATAGTGAGTTCTCCTGAATTAGAAAATTCTGGTTTTCAAACTCAAGATAGTAGATCTCACATGTGGTAAATATTTTTTATTTGGTTAAAAAGGACTATAAGTAATTTAATTTTTCTTTTGTGGCATCTATTCAACATTAAATCTATTTCAAAATACAGCAAAATTTGTAAAAATCCATGGTCTGGATGAAGCAAAATCTAAATAGTTTAAAATTATGTAATATTTTAACAAATAGTGGGACTATTTTAGAACCATCATGTTAAGCAATCAAAGGGGAAAGATATTATAACTGATAAATGCATTTATAGCACTATGTATAAGTGGAATGTATTTATAAATAGAATATGTAAATAGAATATGTAAATAGTATACATAAATATCACTTATAAGGGTATTATTACTTATAATGGTATGTCTAGATAACCAGATAGTAGATATAGGTAAATCAATCTTAGTGAATGTAGAAATATATCAAAACATATATACCAAAGCATTTCCTATTTGGTTCACCTGGTTTCAATAATGTTCTAAAAACATTCACTGTAATGATAAAGATGAAGATTTGGTCCAAACAAAGGTTTGTAAAATGCCCTTGATCCTTTCAATTTCACTGGTATATTTTAAAGTTGTTCTTCAGGAGATAATATATTTTGATATTTTACTAGAGTTAAATCAATATGAAATTAATTGTAATCTTGTCAGTTGCTATGTGTCTTTGTGGGCCTTGCCTTATTTTTTTGAGGACTAAGAATGTTGTACAAGTCCAAGAAAGCTATATTAAATAGACAGTTCCATTAAATTTGAAGAGTAACAAGAGCAGTGGTTATAGATGTAGTTACACAGTTCTATAACTTTACATAACAAATATGTTTCCATTAAGAAAATTACTCATTACAGTGTTGCCTGCCACCCCCCCCCCGCCCCCCCCCGCAAAAAAAAAATGGCATTTAGGTAAATTCTAACAATGGAGGAAAGGACTGGTGAAAATCCTTAACTTTGGGGCAGTACATATGCCTCTTTATAGACTAATATTGGTAGCTTTAATATTATGGAATTTATAGTGAAATCAAAATAATCTAACCACTGTACAAATCTGACAGCTTTCTGAATCTGCATTCTACATTGATGGCATCATATTTTCATACCAATGCAAAGCACTTGCTCTAAACTTTTGATGTAGCACACCTGGGTTGAATAATTAAATTTGTTGATAATTAAAATACTAGTTCAGCACTCCCCCGGGGATTTAAGGCAGATGGTTCTAATTTAAATATCTTTTCTTTTAGCTCATACTTACAGATTCTTTAGCCAATAAAGAATTCAAAAAGTAGATTTAAAAGTAATAAAAAAAAACAAAGTAAAGCTTGGGTAATCTGCTTGCACATAATAAAAAAATTACATTAAAATATTATTCTTATGTAAAATTGGCAAATTATGTAGTCGGATACTTAAATAATAGAATCATACACAATCAAAGTATGATTTCCTTTGCTTTTTAATCTGGAATCAAGCTAACCAGAACTTTCAACTTACTGGATTTTTTTGTTTTTTAGAACAAAAAACATCTATATTTAAAATGTTTTCCCAGCTTTATTGAGGTATACTTTCATATACAAAAATTGCACATATTCGATGTACACATTTTGATGAGTTTGGACATATGCATACACCCATTACACCATCGCTACAATCAAGGTAATAAACATATCCATCTTCAAAAGATTTCGTGTCCCCCATTTCTTTCATTTATTTTGTGGTAATAACACTATCTACCCTCTTTAACTACAGACACTATAGACAGATCTCTAGAACTTATTCATCTTGCATGGCTGAAAATTTATACCCACTGAACAACTTAATCCCCTGGCAACTATCATTCTATTTTTGCTTTGACTATTTTATATGCCCCATAAAAGTGGAATCATGCACAATTTGTCCTGTGACTGGCTTATTTCACTTAGCATAATGTCTTCCAGGTCCATCCATAGGTTGAATTTCCTTTTTCTTTTAAGACTGAATAATATTCCATTATATGTATATACCACATTTTCTTTATCCACTTGTTTGTTGATGGACATTTAGATTGTTTCCTTATCTTGGCTATTGTGAATAGTGCTGCAATAAGCATATGAGTGCAGACATCTCTTTGAGATGCTGATTTCAATTCTTTTGGTTATATATTCAGAAGTGGGATTGCTAGACCATACAGAATATCTTTTTTTTTTTTAGGAACTTCCTTACAATTTTCCATCGTGGCTGCATCATTTAACATTCCCACCAACAGTGCACAAGACTTCCAAGTTTTCTATGTCCTCACAAACACTTTTCTTTTTCTTTCTTTCTTTCCTAACCATCCTAAAAGTGTGAGGTGATACATCACTGTGGTTTTGATTTGCACTTCTCTGATGATTAGTGATGTTGAGCACCTTTATATTTGGTATCCATTTGTATTATGCAGGATCATGTAACAAAATCCAATAGAAGTAGGATCCAGAAAATTCGGAATGAGCTTCTCCTCAAGGCACATGAACATTGCCAGCATCCCTAATGATTCAGACCTTAACATTTTAAAAAGATTACAAAGAATTTAGGTCAAAATCATTTTTTTCTGTTGTTTGTTTTACTTTTGAAATAACTACTAATTTACTTGTGTCATAGAAATAATACAGCGTTCCTGTATAACCATTGAGATTAAATTGCAGACTAATGTGCATTTCTCATCAGACTTCAATGTGCATTTAAGTACAATGACACTTACCACAGAACAGCTATTAAAATTAACTTTGATTTAATATTGCCATATACTCCCCAGACTCCAATAGTTTTGCCAATTATCCTATGTTGTTTATAGGTTCAAGATCCAATCCAGAAGCATGTTTTGTATTTAAATTTCTTTAGTCTCTTTCAATTTATAAGAGTTCCTGAGCCTTTTCTTATTTTCTTGACCTTGAAATTTTTGAAGAGCTTAGAACAGTCATTTTTTAGAATATTCCTCTTTTGAAGTTTAGCTGATGTTCCTCATGATTTATGCATTTTTGACAGAAGCACCACAGAAGTGATGGCATATTCTTCTCTCTGCCGCACAGCAGGAGGCACCAATGTTAATTTGCATCATTTCTTATATTAATGTTTATTACATGAATAGGATTATATCGATCAAGTTTCTCTGCTGTGAAGTTAATTATCCAGTATGTTTAATAAAAAATAGCAATTTCTATGAGAAGATATATTGAGACTATGTAAATATTCAATTCCTTATCAAACTTACACCTTCAGTTTTAGACTCTTTAATCATTCAAACCTAAATAAGTTATTATTGTAATACTTATCAAATGGTAATATTCTAATTTCATTACTTTTTTGATTTATTAGAGTCTTTCTACTGATGTGTCTTTTTTCTCCCACCTACCTATTTTTTAGATTCATGTATTTTTAACAGTAATGCTTCACGGATATGTATTTTACTCAAATTGTCATATAGCCTATTACTATCATAATTTATTTTGATGTTCAAATTAGCTAGTAGGAGACCCTTCAAGCTGATCCTGTGTCCTTTGGATAAGATCCCATCACTCTTTGTGTACTTCTTTACTTTCTAGCTCAATAACATAGTCCACACCTATCTAATTTTTTTCCATCCCCAAACCCAGAGTCAGTCATCTCCTATAGAGCCCTAGTTTCTCCTATTGGACAAGGGTATTTAGAAACCCAGAGCTGAGTGTTTAAGCTGAGTGTGCTTATCACCAAGGTATTGTTGCTCTGGGCCATCTCAACAGGTAAAATTAGAAAAAAAATTACATTATATGTTTTTATGATTATGATTATCTATCCATCTTAAAACCCATTATTAGTTCACACTGATATCTCCAACATCATGTGGTTTAATTGTAGTCTTCCCCCTTATCAAATATGGAACTCCCTTCTCCTATAGTGACAAAGCCCATTGTCTCTGATATATTTACTTATTTGCTCAGTTCCCCAACCCCGATTTTCAAAGCTGTGCCAATAAAGTTAAACCCTAGTCATATGCTACCCTGCTGCCTGTCTCCTCCCCATTGCCCCCAGCCAGTCTCCAAGAAGGGGAATGGGAAGTGGATTAAGAAAGGAAGGAGGAGGAATGGCTTAAAAATCTTGGCTCAGACATGTCAGTCCCCTATATTGCTCTAGTTGTGTTGACTGAAAGCTGGGCCCTGGATAGATACACTGTATCTCTCCAGCCCCCAGCTGGGTATGTGGCAGAAACTTAGCTGGGTCAAAATTTTTGAAAACCCCAATTCTGAAGTCATCTTTTGGAGTCTATTCAATATTAATTGAAACAATCAGGTTAGCTTTATAAGCAACTAAAACAAACTAAATTTTTACATTCCCTTCCCCTAGTAATCTCAAGGGTTCAATCTATTTTTTCACCTTGGAAGTAAGATAAAAAATGCATAGAAATATTATAGATTATTCTTTCTTTTTAACGGAAAAGGGGATAGCTAATGAATTTACTTATGAGGTTAGCTCCCTATTGATATGTTTTTGGTCAGAAATCTGCAATCACCTGGTAACATTTGGTGCTGCCTTGTAAATACTGACAGGCCAATTGCAATACTGGCAGCTCTGACTCATACTTCCATATTTCAAGAAAGATGTTTTTATTGCCAAATGTCTAAGAATTGATATGCCAAGTGTTAAAAACCATGAATATAAACATGAGTAAAAACTAACTTTGTGTATTTAAAAGAAAATTAATCAACAATAAAAATAGGAAAAAAAAGCACAGAAGACGACTTACAGAACTAAAAGAATGTAAACAAATTAGATAGAAAGGTAAAATACCTGTATCTTGGACCTCTGGCCAAGATGGTGGTAAAGGTAAACACAGTACTTGCCTCCTCCCACAACCACATCAAAATTCGAACTGAACTACAAACAACCATCATTCAGAACAGCCTGAAATCAAGCTGAATGGAAGTCTTACAAGTACTGAATTAAAGAAGCCACACCCGATCAGCGTGGCTCAGTGTTTGAGCTTCGACCTATGAACCAGGAGGTCAGGTTTCGATTCCTGGTTAGGGCACATGCCTGGGTTTCGGGCTTGATCCCCAGTAGGGGGCGTGCAGGAGGCAGCCAATGAACAATTCTCTCTATTGATGTTTCTATCTCTTTCTCCCTCTCCCCTCCTCTCTGAAATCAATAAAAATATTTTTAAAAAGAAGAAGCCACTTTGAAACTGGTAGGAGGGTCAGAGATGTGGAATGGGCTGGTTCCACACCCACGTGCGGCAGATCAAAATTGGGAGGGATATATCAGCAGTGCAGGTCTCCCCTGAGGAATGAGGGGTCCCAGCATCATACCAGAACCCCCCCCCCCCCCCCCCCGCCCCGCCCAGGGTTCTAGTGTCAGGAAGAGAAGTCCCCATAACTTCTGGCTGTAAAAACCAGTCAGGATTGAGGCTGAGAGAGGCTGAGGCTGCTGGAGTCCCAGGCAATTCCTCTAAAAGGGACCACACATGGACTTACTCAGACTCCCTCCCTCTGAACTCCAGAGTGAGGGGCAGCTTGACAGGCACCGGAGACATACGGGAGGAACTGAATTACTTGGCATCAGGGCAAGAGCTGGAGAGGCAGATTTCTCCCAGACAGAAGTGCTGGCAGAGGCCACTGTTCCTTTGATGAGCCCACAGAGCCAGCAGACCATATCTGAGTCTTTATAAATCTGGCTCACATGTTTGCTCCACCCTGGTGATACCAGGAGGCCCCGCCCCACCCAATTTTCAGGCCTACCCAAGTTGTTTCCATACAAATGCCTGTCTCAGATTTTCCTGCTTCAGAGTTTCCTAAAATCTCTCAATCAAATGGCATCTGGCCTCAGCATGCCCCACACCTCTCACTAAGTGGCCTCAGGCCCAGCACTAACAGCAGCTGGCTTTGGTTCACAGCTTTGTCTCACCTGGGCACCTCCAAACCCAGCACAAGAAGTAGCCATCCTCAGATTGCTTTGTAGCTTATGCAGGCTGGCCCTGGGCAGAACACAGGTAGTGGCTGACCTTGGCCTGCACCTTCCAGGAGGCCCCAGAGCCAGTACACCCAGTGGAGAGCTTCCGACCATGTCAAAGCACTACCACCCAGCCATCTCCAAGGTGACACACTCAAGGGCACCAGAGCCCTGCTGAAATAAGTCCTGCTCTGTGTGGTGGGCCCCTACATAACTGATCCTCCACAGTGGTCAATGATTGGTGGTCAGTGTTAACAGCCAGTCCTTGCAACCGATTGGCCTAAGTAAATCCCACCCATTGACATTGCAACAGCAATCAAGGCTCAACTACAACAGGAGAGTGTACAGATATATGGGGGGCACACCTCGAGTACCCATTGTGATCAGCGAGGCTGTGCCACTGGACCCTACAAGATGCCACTGGACCCTACAAGACACCTACTACTTTAGGCCACACTACCGAGCCTGGGAGGCATAGCAGCTCTACCCAATATATAGACACAAACACAGGGAGACTGCCAAAATGAGGAGACAAGGAAATATTGCCCAAATTAGAGTACAAAATAAAACTCTAGAAATAAAATTTAAACCAATTCTGAAACAGATGCTAATGTAAGTGATGCTTACAGGCATTGATAAAACACTTTGCCTTCCTTCTACTTACATATTCCATAATTATACTGTGATTTAAATAGTTTATATATAGAGAGATGAATGTGGAACAGGAGAAAAGTATTCATACATTAGCATTCAGAGTAACTAATTCAAACATCTAATTGTTCCAGCTCAAGGAATATTTAAAAGTATTACCAGTTAGATGTTCAAAATTATTTTGGTTTATTTCTATTGAGTCATGCTGATCATTGACAAAATTAGAAAATGTTCTGGATCATCATACATACACACTACAGAAAAACAGATGACACAATTATCAAGAAAGCATTTCTGTTTTTCTTTTATTCTAGATACAATAAAAATGATTTTATAAAACACAGAGCTTATGCTATTTGAAGACAGTTATGGATGAAAACAGACATTTCTAGTTATTATTTTTCTATTTGAGAGAAATACTGTGTGTAAAGGGTTTGATTGTACATTCTTTGAACTCCAATACTCTTTCAGCATTTTAATTAGCTTGGAACAGTTTAAGTCTTTTTTCAATATTCACAGAACACCAGTGAAACATCTTATTATTGTAAAAATTACTTTCAGATTTATTCATTAGCCAATTTATAGTCTTTTCCTTTGTAAATCGTGGAGAACCAAACTAAAATGGAGTCACTTATGTCAAGGACAAAATGGAGATGGTTAGTGCAGGTTCATAAAGGATACTTAACCTAACATTACAGGAATTTATAGCTTTTCTCAGAAACCAAGAGGACAATAGCCAATTCCCAAACATCAAGCCATCTCTGGACTTCCTTGTTCCCATGACTCCGCTACCTTGATCCAAATAAGAAAGAGGCCACTAGGTAACCAATCAGCTGAAAAAGCCAAATAATATCTTTATTTATCCCAGACAAATTCCTTAGTCTGTGATGTGAGCAACTAGGAACTCACTGTTCCTGTAGCCTTGAGTTTTCTGGTTTGCAGGATGAAACCTTGTAATAAATTCATCTTTCTGCTTTGTTTTATACAGTGTACAGAGTTCGGTTTTTAACACTAAGATAATTTTGAATCTTTGAAAATTCCTGTTTTATTAGGATAGGTATAAAAATTATATTTTTTGAAACGGTTTCAGTTCAATTGGTTTAACTCAATAAATGTTTACTGAGTACTTCCCTATGTTAAGATCTATAAGAAATAGTCCTAAATTCAAGAAGTTTATAATTTAATAAAAGGTAATATCTTAAAAATCACACCTTGTTTTGCATTATTGTAATTTATACAAGTGTCATAAATGATGTGGAAGTCCAAAGGAAGTCATTCAATTCTGGGTAATCATATATGATTCCATAAAAAATAGTATTTTTTAACTATTATGAATGAGTAACATATCCTCTATCATAGTATTTCCCCACCAATGAAAAGGATTTTATTACTTTTTAATCATAAAAACAATCAGAATCATAGTAAAAGAGGTCAAGCAATCAATAAAACAACAAAAATATAAAAGAAAAAATGAAAAATCATCCAAATTCTATAAACCATTAGCATTTAAACATTTTCCCAGATATTTTTCTATGTAATCAGATATTTACATATATTGCTATATTTAATATTAAATATGTATGTATTTATTCCCTTTTAAATCTTTTGTAAAAGTTAATGAGCTCATCATTTATAATGGGTATGTAGTCTTAAATTGGACGGATGTGCTTAACCAACCTCTTATGGAAGAACACTACTTTCCAACTTTCATGATTGTAAAAAATAACACTAGGATGAAAATCCTCACTGATATATCTCTACACATGTTGAATTATTTTCTTGAAATAAAGCCTTAAACTTAGAATTGCCAGGTCAAAAGTATGCCTTTCTAAAATTTTGATACATTTTAACAAATTACACTCTAGAAGAATATCAATTTAAATTTCCACAAACAGTGCAGGAGAGATTCTCACACATAGGCGAACACAGGACTGCCAACCTAATATAGAGACTGGTATCAAATTATCTTGTTTGTATTTCTTTACTAGTGAGCCTAATATCTTTTCCATATATTTTTGGCCATATTGTTTCTTCTGTTATGAAATGTTATTTATTTTATTGTTGGGCTGTTTTAATTTTTTGTATTCACCTGTGAAATGCTAGGGATGTTATTAACTCTTTGTTTAACATGCATTACAAATAATATTTCTGTTTAAAAATTTTTTCAAACTTGTTTTTGGTTCCTCTTTCTATTAAAAATGTAATTTTGATGTTTTACAATTATCAATCTTTTGCCCATGCAAAATTATAAACAAATTAGAAATGAATTCACTCATCTTTTCATTTAGTTTTAGCATGGTTTAATTTTTTAAATTTATATATTTTTCTGACATTTTCTTGGATACGATGAGTGAGCTGATAATGAGCATTTTTCCATTTCCCATCACTGATTTGAATGTCATTGATAGCATATATTAAGGTCCTATATAAGCTCACAGCTGTTGCTAAACTTTTTATTGTGCCATATTGATATATTGATCCTTTCCAGATCCTATAACATTATATTTAGTAGGATATGTTGCTCTTCATTATATCATATTTTTATTGTTCAAAGTGGAAGAATAATTTTTGTTTTATTCTCTCATTAGTCTATATACCCCATATTGAAAGTATGTTAGCCACAAATTTTAATAGGATTTTAATGGCTTAAGAGCTTAAAATTTCACAATATTGAGTATTTCTATCAAAGGAGAAACTATGCCTCTTGTCCAAGCTCTTTTTTTTATGTTCTTCAGTAAAGGTTACAGTTTGTTTGAGTTTTGCATATTATTTTGACTTTTTCATACATTTCTAAAACTTTTCTTACTTTTGTGAATGGAGTTTTTATTCCAATATATTTTCTAATTATATTGTTTAAGATAACTCATAAAATGTTAATGGGAATGTTTGTAATATTTCATATTTTAGCTTTAGTTTTGGGAAATGCATACTTTTATATTGTTAAGTATCATATTATATATTTTTAATTGAGGTAACATTATAACATTATATAAGTTTCGGGTTTACAACATTATAATTCGATATCTGTATACATCAAAAGTCTAGTTTCCATCTGTCACCATTTATTTGACTCCCTTTACCCATTTTGCTTTTCCCCACACCCCTTCCCTCTGGTAATCACCAAATGTTTTGTTTTATATTCCACATATGAGTGAAATATGATTTTGCCCTTTTCCTTTTAAAAAAATATGTTTTCACTGATTTCAGAGAGAGGGAGGGAGAGGAGGAGAAAGATATAAACATCAATGATGAGAGAGAATCATTGACAGGCTGCCTCCTCCATGCTCCCTACTAGGGATGGAGCCTGAAACTCAGACATGTGCCCTGACCTGTAATCAAGCCCGTGCCCTCCTGGTTCATGGGTCGATGCTCAACCACTGAGCAACACTGGCTGGGTGCCTTTTTCCTTTTTTAAAAAAAATTATTGATTTTAGAGAGAGAGGGAGAGAGAAACATTGCTTTGTTGTTCCACTTACTTACTATTCATAATTTGTTTTACTGAGACCTGGGAAAGCACTGATCAGACTACATGTTTGGTTTAAGATACAGGAAGCCAGGGCTTTCTTAATACTTCCTGAAACTCTAGGCATTTAGAAGCAAATTATATATTGGTATTATTTTACTCCATTAGTAACTGTATCCAATAAGTAATATATTTAACCAAATGACTTTCTGTACAATTAACAAAGTGTTTTTAAAGCATATTTATGAAAAGTAATTGATGAAAGTTTTCCATTTGGCAATTATGCTGGACTTTTTATTATTAATTGGAAATCAATTTCTAAGCACCTAGAAGATACAGGCATTTGATAAAAATTAACATTTTTTTTCTGAGAAATGTATCCCATGAGATTAATAAAATTTATTTCTAAAATAAATTTGACAAGCTGTTAGATTAATACCTGTATTAATACTTTTCATTAGATAAACTTACAGTGGCTTTCCCCAATGAATTAGTAAATATTTATTTTTTAACTTAGTTTTTTGAACTTTTTCCAGTAAATTGTCTATTTGTGAACTAAAATAACCAACTTGATTGGCTGGCTTCACTCATAGCACTAACCTGTCTTTTGACCACCCACTTTAGAGATTAAAACATGCACCCCCACGCACACACCCCCACACACACCACACGCCGAAAGTTTGAACTTTGCTTCATGTTTAAATAATAATCTCTATGGAAAAACATGCTTATTTTTATAGCTTTCTTTAAACAAACTGGGACTGCTTTTCATAAATAATTTATAACTATTTTAATTTAAACGTGGTTGATTGTGTGTTTTCCAGTGAATTGACTACTTCTTCGATTGAACTGAACAGCTTTGCTATAGCCCGAACCTGACCCTGACTTTGGAAATTAAAACACCTACACACATCATCGTGTTCAAATACACACCCAAACACTGACCTTTGCTTCATGTCAAAAATAATAATCTCTTATGGAAAATCATGCTGCATTTATGCCAAACAAGTAGGAAGATTTCATTCCAACTGTGCTTCAGGAAGAATTTTCCTGTTAAAACTCCATCCAGGTCCCTTTAGTCCATTAAGTGCTCCTACAGGCAAGTGTGTAAACGGCTTCAGCTTGTTTACTGCACACCAAGCCTGAACCACGCTGACCAGCATCCATTTAAAGCCTGTCACAACCTAGTCTTGTACCCATTAAGTTACATTTTCCAATATTCTCCAATACATAGCTCTGCTCAAAGTGAGCAGTCTCTTCCCTGTTTTCTGGTTAAAATGTAACAACCATTCTTGTCTTCATGACCTTGTTCATACTGTTAATAATTTCCACCCTCTCAAGTCTGAAATGGTCTTTGCTAACTTTTCTACATTCTGCCCTTCTTTGTAGGGCCACTTCCATTCCCAACTCCTAAGCAAAGTTTTATTTTGCTGTCAAATTCCACAATGATGCTTCCCTTTCCTGATCTTTTATCTTATTTTTAAACTAAAGCTTGTCTGTTAATTCCCTAAATATTTAATTTAACCTTTTCAGATAGATTGCATATTCTCTAATGTCAGGTACCATATGATACACTTCTTTTAAAAAAATCTTCACCCGAGGATGTTTTGTAAATCCTCCCTTGAGGATATTTTTTTCCATTGGTTTTTAGAGAGTGGAAGGGAGAGAGGGAGGAGAGAAAACATGGATGTGAGAGAGATACATTGATTGGGTGCCTCCTGCATGCACCATGATCAGGGCGGGGATCGAACCTGCAACACAATTACATGCCTTGTCCGGTAATCGAACCCGAGACCCTTTGGTGTGTGGGCCAATGCTCTAACCACTGAGAACACCAGCCAGGGCTGAAGGGTGTTTTTCTTCATTGATTTTAGAGAGAAAGGAAGGGCGGGGGGAGAGAGAGAAACATCAATGTGAGAGAGAAACATCAATCAGTTGCCTCCTGTAGGTGCCCCAACAGGGGATGGAACCAATAACCTACGTATGTACCGGAAATCGAACCCACAACCTTCCCGTGTACAGGGAGATGCTCCAACCAACTGAGCCACCTGGCCAGGGCCAGATCGTTCTTATTTTCAACAGTCATAAAGCACAGTACTGAGCACATAATAGTTTTTGGTTGTTAAACAAAAGTATCAGAAATCTGTTTAATTTTCTCTATAACTGAATTTTTACCTCGAGGTAGAGCCCAATTAAAAAAACACACTAAGTTATTGTTAGGCTTTGCTTTTCCTGTTTAAGTGCTTAAAGGAATTAATTTTACATTAAAAATAACACTAAGGTAATTTGAAACCTTTGATGTTCCAATAAGGCAGAATATCGATGATTTTGTTTTAAAAAATAAGAATTCATATAAACATGGGAAATGTAGCTTTTAATTCAGAGGAAAGACTCCCCAAAGTCATTTCCTGAATATGTTCTTAGAGTTTGTCTCTGTTTCTCATTTTTTGGTTATTTCTTCCTTTTCTTCAAAACCTTGTCAGGCTGTTAGGAGGATGAAGTTCTCAGAGCTGTGCCTGACACTTAGTTAAGAGCTCAGTAAGTGTTAGCCATTGTGTTATTTTCTTTTGTTTCTTTTATTATGACATTCCCCACCCCTCAATACAAGCCTGGTAAAATATACAAAAACATTATTTATTATTATCTTGCTTACTGGTATCTAAAAATATGGTTAAGGATAAGAGAGTAGCAAGCTAAATGCCCTCAGAAGTACCTAGTATTTGCCTATAAGAAAGTTTGAATTTTTATTCCTACCTTTCTCAATAAATGTTTATTATGATCTCATGTGTGTCAAGCAGTGTGGGGAGGCACATAATATTCAAAAATAGATCCTGCTAATTTTCTACAATATGACTATCTTATTTCAGCAACTAGAAATAATGTTATTTAAAATGTAGAGGAGACGAGACATAAATAATTCAAGATTGAAAGTTAAAAGTGCCTCAAGAAAGGTACAGATAAAACGAGAGTTCACAGGGTAATGGAAGAGCTATTTTCAGTTTAGGGGGTTAATAATTCATAAAAGAGAGAGGGTTTGAAATGAACTTTGATGATAGAGCTAGTTTTGGACAAGCATCCATTGGAGGGAGGTGGGAGATGTGATAGATTACGGATGGCTGCAAATCTGTCATTCCCCACATTGAGCAGTGTCCTTTATTTCCCCTCTGCTTGCAGGCTAGCTAGTTCTGTGACTGCTTTCATCAATGCACCCTGGGTGTGGTCGAGTGACACTGTGCCAGTTCTGAGCCTAAACACTAAGGCAGTGGTTCTCAACCTGTGGGTCGTGACCCCTTTGGGGGTTGAATGACCCTTTCACGGGGGTCGCCTAAGACCATTGGAAAACACATATATAATTACATATTGTTTTTGTGATTAATCACTATGCTTTAATTATGTTCAATTTGTAACAATGAAAATACATCCTGCATATCAGATATTTACATTACGATTCATAACAGTAGCAAAATTACAGTTATGAAGTAGCAATGAAAATAATTTTATGGTTGGGGATCACCACAACATGAGGAACTGTATTAAAGGGTCGCGGCATTAGGAAGGTTGAGAACCACTGCTCTAAGGGGACTGGGAGCTTCTGCTTCCACCCTCCTTGTGGACCCCAGCAGTGTAATCAGCCCAGCTAACCACATGGAGAGATTACATGTAGATCCCATGTAGAGAGAGGTCGGCTTCCAGTGCTTTGTATTTTCTTGGTGACTAATAAAGTTGGACACACCTTTTTATTTGGTATCTTCTTCTGTGAAGTGTATGTTCAGTTTTTTGCCCATTTTTTCCCTATTGGTTTATCTGTCTCATATCTTATGGATTTGTAATTCTTTATCTATTGTGGATATATCTTTTGTCACATACATCTTATGAAAAATATTTTCCCCTAATCTACCTGAAATTTTGCCCTGTGTCCTTTGTTGAAAAGAAGTTCTCAATATTAATGTATGACAGTTTATCAGCATTTTCTTTTATGGTTAGTATTTTTGTGTGACCTACTTATGGCCATGATGATATTTTTCTGGTTTCTTCTATAACTTAAAAAGTTTTACCCTTTATGTTTAGATCTACAGTGCATTTGGAATTGATCTTTGTTAACATTGTGAGCTAAGAGTCCAGATTCATTATTTTCCTTATGAGATATAGACTCAATCAGCATCACTTATTGAAAAGGCCATGTTTCCCCCTCTGCACTATATTGACACTTTTGTCATAAACTAAATGACCGTGTAAGTGTAGGTCTCATTCTGCACTCTTATTCTCTTCTGGTGGTCTACTTGTCCACCATTAAGTTCAACACGTTGCTTTAGTTACTATAAATTTATAAATATTGAAACAGGTTAGTATAAATCCTTCAATTCTCTTCTTCAAGATTGTTTTAGCTCTTTTTTTTTGCCTTTTGCAATTCTTTAGACATTACAGAATCAGCTTTTCAGTTACATGCACAAAACCTGTTGGGATTTTTAATGAGATTATGTTGAATCTGTATATCAATTTGAAGAGAATTGACATTTTTATTATATTGATTCCTCTAGTCCATATGCACTATGTATTCCTCCATTGTTTAGATGTTCTTTACTTTCATTCAATAGCATATATGCTTTACACACTTCTAGTTAGATAGGCTTTTTTATTAATTGATTGTCTTTTAGAGAGAGAAAGGGAGAGAGAGGAGAGAAACACTGATGTGAGAGAAACATCAGTCAGTTGCCTCCTGCACATGTCCCAATTGGGGATTGAACCCACAACTTCAGCTTGTGCCCTGACTGGGAATCAAAACTGTCACCTTACAGTATACAGGAAGATGCTCCAACCAACTGAGCCACATGGGCCAAGGCCAGTTGGATACGCTTTTTGATGCGATTGTAAATGTTGTCATTTTATTAAATTTTATTTCCTAACTAGAGGCCCGGTGCACGAAATTTGTGCACTGGGGTGGGGGGAGGGTCCCTTAGTCCAGCCTGCCCCCTCTTACAGTCCGGGAGCCTTCCGGGCTTGTCCTACTGACAGCTTAGGCCCGCTCCCCATGGGGAGCGGACCTAAGCTGCAGTCTGGCCTCCCTCTGCAGGAGGTGACCTGGCTGATCAGGGGAAGGCGCCACCCCCATCACCCCACTGCTGCTGCCACTGCTGGCCGCCACAGCCGCCAAGGTGTTTTCATCAAAAAGGACTTCAGTCCCTTCAACATGAAAAAAATGACAACTTTCTTTAGGCATTTTCAAGATGTGTCTTTCATAGAATGTGACATTTCTTTCTTTTTTTTAATCCTCACCTGAGGATATTTTTTCCATTGATTTTTAGAGAGCATGGAAGAGAGAGGGAAAGCCAGAGAGAAACATCAATGTGAGAGGGACACTTCAATTGCTTGCTTCCTACATGAGCCCTGACCTGGGCCCCAGCCAGGGAGGAGCCTGCAACCTAGGTACATGCCCTTGATCTGAATCCAACCCAGACCCTGTGGTCGGCAGGCCGAGGCTCTATCCACTGAGCCAAACCGGCTAGGGCAGGATATGACATTTCTTAGCCCCTCCAGCAGCGGACCTTTGTTTTTTCCTTCAGGAGTGAGGTGGAAAAACCCTAGATCACCTTCTTGGATTCTTATTATCCAAGTTACGAAGAATATTACCAGTGGCATACAGGGAGCTTAGCCAATGAGCAGCCAGAAAAGGTGTTTCCTCTGCAGCTCACGTGCAGAGGCCCCCCTGTGTGTGTCTGCTGGGATGGGGGCATGCTCCGAGCCACGCTGCGGCCACTGGGAGCAGGTCACCAGCCCTGTGTGTGTCCACTGCACCAGTCGTGACTGTTAAGGCTTGGAGCTGGTCGTGACTGTTAAGGCCTACTGGACAAATTTGCATATTACCTATTTTTATATATATTGTTTCTTGCTAATATATAGAATTCTCTTTTTTTATTGGTCATTTGTCCATTGGTTTACAATATTGTTTTATATGGTGGAATAATTTTTCAGTAAATTCTTTTGCACTCTAAATATACAATCAGATCAAATGTGAAAATGAGAGTTTTTAAATCTCACTTTCCCATATCTATACTCCCATTTTTCCCCTGCCATATTGCACTGGCCAAGATTGCCAGTGTATACTGAATAAAAGTAGTGACAGCAGTCATCCTTATTCCCATTCTCAGGGGGAGAGTTTTCAATATTTGACTATTAATTATGATCATTATAACCATTAAGTTTTTTCCACATTTGCTAACAGATTTTATGATGATTGGGTATTAAATTTTATGAAATGATTGTTTTGTTTCTAATGAGACTGATTGATCCTGAAATATTAAACAAACATTGCATACCTGAAATAAACTTAACTTGCTCATGGTGTTCTATCTTTTCATATACCATTGGGTTTGATTTGTTAATATCTTGCTTAGAATTTTTACATGTATGGTCATAAGGGCAATACAGCAAAAATTTTCCTTTTTTGTAATGTCCTTATCAAGTTTAGGTATTAAGGTGATGTTGCTATTTTTCTAAACTTGAAAAGCTTATATAAGATTAGTTTTATTTCTTTCTTAAATATAAAGATATATGGCCTTGGAAATTTCCCTGTGGAAAGTATTTTAATTACATTCCATTTCTTTGACATAGAACTATTATAATTTTCCAAATTTTATCATTTTATCTAGTATAAAATTTAGACATAATGTTCCTTATATCATCTTATTTTTTAATGTTTGTGTGAACTTTTGAGATGCCCCAATTTATTACTGACATTTCATTCTTTCTAAAGACTCACCAAGTAGGCTTGTAGTTTTCTCTTTTGGTTGTATAGTTTCTATTTTATTAATTTCTGCTCTTAGCTTTTTAATTTCCTTGCTTACCCTTTCTTTGAGTGCAATTTGGCATTTTAAAAATTTAACTTCTCTAACTTGATCTCTGGCTCCAGAGTCTGGGATCTTTTGCCAGTATCCATAAAACGTGAAAGCTAAATTGTAAAGTATGTAAAATCTCAGACCCTCCACAGTTCATGACAATAATATTCCCTTATTTTCCTTCCAATATTTGTAGACATTTTAGTGATGTCTTAAGAATCAGCCCATGCCTACAGTAGAAAGCTGTCATAGAGTGTCAGGCTTACTTCTATACACCCACCTTCTTCCTGGGATCTTTATCTCTTAATCTTAGCAGCCTTGGCTTTTCCATACTCAAATTTTGTTTTTCTAGTTTTATGAAACTGCCAAAAGTTTGACTGGCTTCTCTGCTTCTTAGGGGCAGCCTTCGCTGTTTCTTAACTTTTTGCCTTGTACATCCTAAAACAAAAGTCCCTAGGGGAAAAGCAGCACACAAATATTGGGCTTACTTTAAAAATATTGGCTCACTTCTCTCTGAGACCATGGCCCTTAAGTCCTTAGTTTCTTGGAAAATCTCCAAAGCCTTCAAATGGATTTTTAAAAATGTATTCACTTTTCTATTTGCTCTTGATTAAAGCATGGGCTGTTATAAGATACCCCATCAGAGCTGGAAACAGATGTGCAGAATGGTTGTTTCTTTGAATGAAGTATTTTTCACATTGGAAAGATACGTAACTATTTGTAAATTTTGTGCTTTATTTTTTAATGACCCCCCAAAACATGTTTCCACTGTTTTGAACAATGCTATCTAATAAAAGACAAAAAGGGTAATTAACCGTACCTCCACTACGCTTCCCATTGGCTAATCAGCGCCATATGCAAATTAGCCTCCATCCAAGATGGCGTCTAATTTGCATACTGCAGGCAGGGCTGGCCAGTGCCAGACGCCATCCGGGACCCCTGTGTGCCGCCTAAGCCCCGCGCCGCCTAAGCCCAGCCCCCAGCCGGGACCCCCGTGTGCTGCCTAAGCTCCGCTGCCAGCTAGGACCCCATTGCGATCCCAGAGCAGGCAAGTGCGGAAGGCGGGTGGCCCCCAGAGCAGGCAAGTGTGGAGGGTGGCCGGCCCCCAGGTGGGCCTGCTCCTGGGATCCCATGGCGATCACAGAGCAGGTAAGTGCGGAGGGTGGGCGGCCCCCAGGTGAGCAGGCAAGTGTGGAGGGCAGCGGGCGCCCAGGTGGGCCTGCTCCTAAGATGCCATGGCGATCCCAGAGCAGGCAAGTTGGAGGGCAGGGGGCCCCCAGGTGGGCCTGCTTCTGGGATCGGCATGGCATCCCAGAGCAGGCAAGTGCGGTGGGCAGGCTGCCCCCAGGTGGGCCTGTCCTGGGATCGCCATGGCGATTCCAGAGCAGGAAAGTTCCCCACAGGCAGCACCCAGCAGGGCCTGCCCCTGGTCTCTGAAGTGATCCAGAGATCCATGAGCAGGAAAGCACAGCCTGCAGGCATCACCCCACCCTGGCCACAGCTCAAAGGAGAGAAAAACACGCAGTGGAGGCCAGGAGCCTGAGAGATCAACACAGAGGGGCGCCTGCTCCAAGCCTCCATGGTGTGGCTGGTGGCAGGCCCCCAGCAGACACACACACTCACACACACACACATACACACACACACACACACACACACACACAGCACCTTCTCTGAGCTTCTAATGCGGCTGGGGACAGGCCCCCAGCAGACACACACACTCACACACACACACACACACACACACACACACACACACACACAGGACGCCTGCTCCGAGCCTCTGCTGCCAGACTGTGGCCGTCAGTAGGACATCCACTGAGGGCTCCCAGACTGTGAGAAGGGTAGGCTGGGCTGAGGGAACCCCACCCCCCAGTGCGTGAATTTCGTGCACCGGGCCTCTAGTGATAATATATTAGAGTTTACTGTATATTCAGGGACTATCAATAGTATCACAACTGCTTTTAGGATCCAAACTGTGTTCAATAGAAATTTAGGGTTTCTTTAGTTAACTCAAGACCCCCTTAACCCTTTGAGTGCCAACCAATATCCTAGGAAGTACGCTAAAATTGCCAAGGCATTTTTGCTGATTTTACAGCAGTTTAGGAAAAAAATTATGAATCGCAAGTAAATGAAGTTACATATTCAAAAACTTAAGGAAACCTTTACTACATTGACATATTTAGCAATATCATCATCACTAATAAAAGCAGACTTAGAACTGGACGCCATTTCGAAGCTTTGATAGCATTCCCAGCACTTTTGGCGAAAGACAGGAAGAGCGCGATCACGTCCCCAGCACTCTAGGATTTAAAGAAACTATTATAATGAAGTCTCTATCATTATCTCTTTCTCTATATCTATGTTTACACAAACTCAAGTGCACACATGAGTTCAGCATCTCTAGCCTCCAGTCACAATGCTGTGTTAGGAACTAAAATCTGTCAATAGAACAAAAGGTTTCCATGGACCGTATACACAAAAAAGCTCACCAAAATATTTATTTAAAATAGTAATTAGGTAAGTTGTTCTTGTTTTTTGGCAAATAAATGCATTACAATCTTAAATCATTGTCTTCATTTTGTATATAAAAATTTAAACTTCCCAATTATGTAAAATGCTTATTTTATGAAGTCACTCATGCTTTAATTCATGTCCTTCACCCTTTAATTCATTTTATACTTTTTAAATAGCTAGTGGAGCTTATGTTACCACAAACATTTCCTTTAATCTGAAAAATATGTTTTTTGAAAAGCCACTCAACTCAAATAAGGCCCTAAGTAAAGCTTCTTTCTCTAAATCAGTTTAAATTAGTTGCATTTTAGATTGTGATGCAGTGCTGGAGCCCTAAGAAAAATGAGAGAAATAGCATTCAGTTTTGTCAGTTATGTATACACTAGTGGTCTAGTAAATGAAATTCGTGCACAGAAGGGGGTGGGAGGGAGGTCCATCAGCCCGGCCTGCAACCTCTCGCAATCCGGGACCACTGGCTCCTAACCACTCTGCCTGCCTGCCTGATCACCCCTAATCACCTCTGCCTGCTGCCTGATCACCCCTAACCACTCTGCATGCCTTTCTGATGCCCCTAACTGCTCACCTGCCTGCCTGACCACCCCTAACTGCTTGCCTGCCTGCCTAATCGCCCCTAACCGCCTCTGCCTTGGCCCCCGCTGCCGCAGCTTTTTCCGGAAGGACGTCGGAATAATGCCTGGAAGGTCATTTGGCTGTCTGGTCTAATTAGCATATTACGCTTTTATTATTACAGATTTTTTTCTATTTGTAGAGAAGAAGACAAGTCAGGCCAATGGCGACTTAAATAACTTTTTATAAAAAATCTTCTTTTTGTCTTTGTTTTTAGTGGTTGTTGACGTCCCTTTGGGTATGCAAACTGAGTCTGTGTAAAGGCACTGATTTTGTGTATTTGTGTAAATGTACTATGCATTTTCTGTGAAAATTTAACTGAGTTTTTATGCTTACGGCATATAGCTAATAAAAGTCCAAATATTTTAGCCATGTTTTAATCAAAGGTGACTATCTTAAACTAACTTAATTCCAAATGTCTGGCCTTATTTTAACTTAATGGGTCTATGTCTAAGCACTAATCTAATTTTAAGCTTTTTGTTTATTCCAAGTAAAGTCAAACAATATGTACATTTGTTAAGAATAATCTTTGGGCAACACTTGAGTTGACATATCCCATTTGAAATGATTTGGGGTGCCTCTTTTGAGTAACCTATCCAAACTGTTTCTTCTTATGATTTGTAGAAATAAGAGAAATAAAATTAACTGTCTTCTACTCAAAATTAACTGTTGAATGTTAAATATTTTCCACATCTATTCATTTTGGATTTATTGAAATAAGTTTCAGAAGTGGGGCCTCTTCCAAATTCTTAGAGCATTTTAACCATAAAAGGCTAAAAATATTTTGCAATCCCACGGGCAGTAATCTGATATTTAGAAGGTTTTTTTTAAAAGGAATTAATGGAATATAAACTTTCACAATTAGAACTCCATGTGTGATCCATCACAGACATTATTTCAGTGCCTATAATGTGCCAGGAACTTGAGATACAAAGGGGACAAAAGAAAGGGAAACAACATTTATGGAGTACTCCCTATTTTCCAGATATTTTAACTGTTATCTAGTTTACTTCTTACAGCATTTCAAGGAGTCCACAGCTCAGTAGGGTTAAGTAATTTGTCTATAATTATAAAGGCAGCAGATGGAGATGGAATTTAAACACAGGTATAGGAATGAATGGAAAGGAAGGTAAATCATAAACTGACCAATTCCATTTCATTATCAAAATAAAACATTTACTCATTCACTCAATTACTCACACAGTTGGTACCTGGTATGTGTCTGTCTTTATGTTGAGCACTGGGGATGCAAAATGAGGTAAGTACTGATAGACATGGACCCTGAACTCAAAGGTTCATAGCACAGCGGGTGGTACTAGGTTGGAAGTGCTGTGAGAGAGGAATGCCCAAGATGCTGAGCCAGAAGAAGAAAAACTAAATTAGTTTGTTAGCTGACTCGCTCTCTTCTATCTTGCTTATCCTTAAACTATGGGAGGCAGATATGATTCCTCTTATTTTATAGATGAAGAGCTTCATAGAGATTGAGCTTCATAAAGATGAAAAGAACTGTCACTGACAACCCAACTAGAAGTGGGGAGGGCTTACCTTTGAACCAAGCTCTTGCATTAGCTTCTGTTTTCACTTTGTGCTAAACCTGAAGTAGGACTTCGTACTTGTATCAGCTATTCGGAGAATACTTATTGAAGTGTTGTGTCCAGTGCAGAACTTACTGGAGATTTTTTAAAAGGATTTCATTCAGCACTCTTTTCTCACTAATACTATTAAAAATTCACTTAGTGTTTAAGAACATACAAACATGTCATAGGAATGGCAAATGTAATCTATATCCCACACATGGTTCCCAACATCCCAGGGGCAATGGTTAGTAAGTGTAAACAGGTTGCACATTATTTAATCTTCCTGAACCAACTGGATCCTTCCTCTCATATGGCAGGGAAGCTCTGGCACATCCTCCTGATTGAGGGGAGGCCACCACTGAGTTCAGCCTTCAGTTATCCAGCCTAGCAGACTAATAAAGCGTCTCTGGGGGACTCAAGCCACACTTTCAAGTCCTGAATTCTGAGTGAATGCCCTACATGAGTCCATTCCTCCTGCTCAATCTCTATGATCTCATTACTTGTTTCATCCTCTTTTGTCTGGTACCGTTAAAGTCAACTCAACCATGTCCCTCAGTGTTGCATCCCCACTTCCCCCCTCTCCTGGCCAATAAGTTGTCTGAATATCACACACAAATTTGGACAACCCAGTTCAGAATCCCATTTTGAGGGTGAGTTTCCTGAGGCCACTTCTGTTATCAAATACTACATAATCAGGGTTCTATGTGAAAAACAGCAGACTGATGCTGGGTAACTGATGAGGACTTAATAAAGGGCTATTTACAAATATATAGCCCATTTAGGGGAAAGTAACAAGGATGGTTTGGCATCTTATATGTTCTCATCCCTGGGCCTAATGGGAAGGTGAGGGAGCAGTTTCCAGAATAAAGTGGGAAGAGCTATAGAGACAGGACAGGAACTAACCTTCTGTAGAGGATACGCCCAAAATGCAGTGACCCAACTGGGAGGGAGTGGGGAGTAAGGACACCTCAGATGCACTCTTTTCTCACCCATGTTGCCAACTGGCCCAGATAGATGTCAGAGGGTAAAAGAGCCTATTGGTGATTTCCATAAACTTTGGCCTTCTGAGCACAGAGTAGGCTATAAAAGGCAGAAAGTGGTTCTGAACAGGCAAACAGAAGACAACCAACATAAAGTATAGCATAAGGAGTATAATCAATAACACTGTGATAACTCTGTATGGTGCCAGATAGGTATTAGACTTAGAGTGATCTAAGGCATATATAAATATCTAATAACTATGTTGTATACCTGAAACTTATATAATATTGTATGTCAACTATAACTGGAAAATAAATTTAAAAAATACATCCATGCGCCGAAACCGGTTTGGCTCAGTGGATAGAGCGTCGGCCTGCGGACTGAAGGGTCCCGGGTTCGATTCCGGTCAAGGGCATGTACCTGGGTTGCGGGCACATCCCCAGTAGGAGATGTGCAGGAGGCAGCTGATCGATGTTTCTCTCTCATCGATGTTTCTAACTCTCTATCTCTCTCCCTTCCTCTCTGTAAAAAAGCAATAAAATATATTTAAAAAAAAAATACATCCATGCAATAGGCTAAATATTTAATGTATGGTTGTTTATGGTATTTAAAATCTATGTAATACTATTAATAAAAATATACAAAATAATAAAAAGTAATAAAAGCTTAAATAATTAAAAATGTATTTAGAAAATAGGTATATTCAAGTATAATTTTTTTAACCTAGATAACTAATTATGTTGAATAGGTGACTGCACACATTTTGTGTAAATGGAGCGATTAAATATTCAGAACTTTAGCCAGAGTTTATCTTAAGAAACATTTCAAGTTTTAAAAAATTTACATTTATATCACATTTATGCTCATTTGTAATTAATGACCACTTTACTTCAAAACATTCATTATTTAACAAAGAATAATAAAGCACTTTCCCTCTTCTTTTCTCAATTTTGGCTGTAATTTAATATACAGTAGAGTGTCCATTTTCATAAACTATATAAGAAGAAGCATACATATCTGGGTAGCAGTATTTATTATACAAAAAAAGGACATCTGGGGTTCTTGGGTAGAAAGCATAAAGAATTTGAAAAATTTGTAAAAGTGATAAGTAATTTAAAATTACTTAGTTATAATATTATTTATATGATCCTTTACTTTTTTAGAGAGCATGTTTGGAGGGTAAAAAGTTAAACCATGTCCTCTTTTGTTTTTTAATTGTTGAAGCTTTTCTGGGTAAACAATATTATGACATGCTACTTCACATACAAGTGGTCTAAAGTTTTCCTTAAACCAGTGGTCGCCAACCTTTCGGACCTCATGGACCACCAGTAGTTTGCGGACCACCGGATGGCGACCGCTGGAACAGTCTCTTTCATCCAAGACTTTCTTTGGTGCCTGCAGGGATGAATTCAAAGCCTTTGCAGAGGAAATTTGGGACAGTAGTTAATTAAGCATGTGGTCAATAGGCCTCAGGTTTCATGTCTTTAAAATGTGGTTAATGTGGTGCCTACCTCCTATGGTTACAAAGATGATACGTGTTGATACTTAAAGTGCTTTGACAGTTGGCATATAGTAGATGCTGAACTAATTTAACTTCCCTTTCCCTTACACTTGTGCCTAGGTAACTTATATAGTCTCCATATCTCCATAACAAGCTCAAAGGAGTATTTGTGATCCACTAATCCCTAGATTTGTGAACGCTCTCTAATACATCTCTCTACAGTTACTTGTATTTTTTCTCTACAATTTTTGCTTATAACTATTTTTCTGTGGGCTTATTAATGTCCATTTCTCTCACTAGACTATTTAGCATTATTAGTAACTATGTTTGTTTTTCTACCAATGTCACATACAGGCAGTAAAAGTAATATTTATAAACAAACTAACAGTAAGTTCTCAGAGCATGGTACATATACCACATTTGTTTTATAATTATCTTGATTATTAAAGGTGGCAATATGCACCAACCTGAAAATTACAGGCAACACCTAGAACTAGACCTGCATTTACAAGACAGTGACCTTGAACTTGCAATTGTTCCTTAGGGCAAAGCTTGTTGAACATTAACTGTGTAGCATCATTTCCCCTCTGGGACTCAAATGCATACCCATTCCTGTTCCTGAAGCCGAAGAATACACTGAGTCCAACATCTGCCTAGCTCAGGCCCCAGGTGAACTTGATTGTATAGTCATCAGTAGTAAGCCTTGCTTATAAAAAACAGCTTCAAACACTTAAACACTTCTCTTTATAATTCTAGTCTGAGTTGATAAAAAACATATTGTTTTCAAATGAATGATTTTTGTTTGCACAACTCAAAAAAATTGAAATTTGGTTACACAATGAACAGATATTTATTAAGCACCTCTTATGAGCAATCTAGTTAGGAGATGAGCTATGCATGTGGATAATTTGATTTTTTACTAGAATTACAGGAGGCTTCTTTGGGAGTGAAGAGCAGGCCAGAGTGCATGGTATAGAACAGGGGTGGGCAAACTTTTTGACTCGAGGGCCACAATGGGTTCTTAAACTGGACCGGAGGGCCGGAACAAAAGCATGGATGGAGTGTTTGTGTGAACTAATATAAATTCAAAGTAAACATCATTACATAAAAGGGTACGGTCTTTTTTTTTTTTAGTTTTATTCATTTCAAACGGGCCGGATCCGGCCCGCGGGCCATAGTTTGCCCACGGCTGGTATAGAAGCAGCCTGACACAGGGGAGGCAAAAATGAAAGACAAAGAAGTGAACATTTGGAGGGTGATTGAAATATGGAGTAAAAGAGAGAGATTTCAGCTACTGTTGTGAACAGGAAGTGTATTAGTTATCTGTTGTTGTGTAACAAATTTCCCCAAATTCAGCAGCTACAAACAATAAGCATTTAGTATCTCACCATTCTGCTAGTCAGGAACCTGGGAGTGGCTCCCAGGTTCTCTCACAGGTTGCAGTCAAGCTGCTGCTCTGTCTGCAGTGATGTCAGGCTCACCTTGGGGAAGATCTGCCCAGCTCACTCATGTGGCTGTAGGCAGGCTTCAGGGCCTTGCCCCGTGGGCCTCTCCAGAAGCTTCTTGCATGTCCTCACCACATAGCAGCTGGCTTCACCCAGTGCAAACGATTAGAGAGAGAGAGAGCAAAAGAGTACAAGCCACAAGGTAACCACAAGTTGGAAGCCACAGTTTTTTCACAGCCTAATCTTGGAGGTGACACCATCATTTCCACCACATTCTAGTCTCTAGAAGCTGGTAACCAAGCCCGGCTCACATTCAAGGAGAGAGGAATACATCGCTTGAGAAGTATTAAATTTGTGAGCATATTTTTTAAAACGACAGAGGAACCATGGAGGGACATGGAAATATACAGATCTCTTTGTGATGTCTTATGTGTAATATCTAAAGATATAAAGAGTCACAGTTGATTCTAACTCATAGGAATCAACTGTGTTTGTGTGTATATGTGTGTATGTCTGAGTGTGTGTGTTTCAAGAGGCAGCAGCCAACTTCAAGGCAACTCAGCTATAGTCAGTTGACATACCAACTGACACTGCAAGGCATACTGCCTTAAGTGTCAAGTCTCAAGAGTGGTTTACAGAAGGAAGAATTAGCATGGTCTAAGGAAGTCAAGAATGGCTTCATAGAGGGAAACACGAGTTGCTCCAGATTTTGCATTTCACTATGTGATATTTATTTAATATAGCTTGCATTTTATTGACAAAAGATAATTCAAGTCAGATTTTCACTGCTTAAATGGAGTAAAAATATCTGCATTCATTTGTTAGTTATATGTATAATTTTTCCCATCTAAAATATTTAATCTTTAAGTTTCTACACATTAAATATGTAGGGCAGAAAAATATTCTCTGAATAATGGACAGTATCTCCCCACAAGCACTGGCAGATGTATATGATCCTGTGTGTACCATCAGGCATGCAAATCCCAAAATAAGGTTAAGTAGGTTGCTGCTCCCATCTAAATTCTTGTTAGTCCAAAGCCATGGTCTGGGAGCTATGAAACTCCATATGCATCAGTTAAACTTGCCACACTTGCTATGGTCATTAGTACTTTAAGCAAACAGAAGAAATAAGCAACTTAAAAACAAAACAAAACGCAAAAACAATCTACCTCATCTATCCTTATCTTATTTCCTTGATCAGGTACAGAGCTAGTTTGCACAGAAAACTACCCCTCACCCCTTCACTCCTATAGTGTCAATGGTGCTGATGCAGCCTAATTTGCATAGGAAGCTGCTCAATTCCAGTCAGAATAGCAATAAGTTGACCTGTTTCTAAGCATGTCTATTCTCTCTTGATTGACTCTTCACTTGCATGCTTTTCTGCACAATGCACACTTGCATATTCTCAGCCATCTGTCAAACACTCACCAAGCCTTAAGATTGGCCTAGTAATCAAATTTGAATACTATGGAAACATTGGTATATGGCCCAATATTATAAAACTGTGACCAAAATTATTTTTAAAGAAAGTAATCAATAAAAATGTCACCCTACAGTCTCGCTTGACATATTTGAGTACATAAATTTATTAACACTTAAGTCTGCATTCACCAAGACAGAGCTAGCATTTATGACTTCCTAGTTATAAACAACAATAGCTCTCTATCCATACTACTGTAGCAGACCAACATGATTTCCAGCTTGTTGGACAGAATCTCTTTTGTCATTCTATTAGTTATGCTACCTAGAGTAAGACAGGCTCATCATAAATTGTGGACTTTCCTACCAAAAAGAACATTTGGAAGTATACTTATGGGAAGAATAGGACAAAATAGTTTAAATTGGAATTGTCCTAGGAAATCCTAGAAGAATCTGGGATAGATAGGTACTTATAGAAGACCTGGCTCAATCTCCTATCCAATGTTTAAACAACTTTACAAAGTATCTTTCAACAAAAATCCTATAATTAAATTTGGAATATAGTCAATGAAGATATAGCTTATTACCTCTCAATTCATTCAATAGAATGTATTAAGTGCCTTCCGTTTGCCAGGACCTGTGCTAAGTGCTGGTAGTGAAAAAGTGAGGAGGGCACATCTTATCCTTTCCATTTTTGGATACATCCATTATTTAGATAGTGTTGCACATACTAGTCAAAATTCTCCCCCAGAAGAGCCAGCCACTGGTATTTGGTCTGCCACCTGGGAGTTCTACAGATAAGACAAATCTTTTTTATTTTGCCAGACCTTTAGATTTGCAGACAGTTATTAAATCTTCTTTGAATTTTTTCTTTGTCAGAGGCCTCTGGTCCTGAAAAATCCAGGTTCTCTTCCTCTGAACACATGTTGATTTGAATGTGTCCCTTTTCAAATGTGGGTTGCTGAACCTTATTTAGTCTATTTTAGACGTGTCTGGACATTTTCTTTAAACCAGAAACTTGGATTATTAATGGATTCTGCTGAGTATGTAATCACAGACTAGAGACATATTGATTTTTCTTAGACTCCATTCTTCCCCCTACTTCTCGCCATCTATTAGCCAGATAGCATCTTAAATAATAGAGTAAACCCCTGTAGCTAGAGTCCTTGTTTTTTAGGTCTTATTGTGATCACCCTGGACATTTTGGTGATTTATATAACTCATGAATAATAAAATGCTCATCCTCGAGTAACAATTAAATCTTCATTTGCAATAGAACCTTTTGCTTTAGGGAAAAAGAACACTGCCTAATCACATAAACATGAAATGCACATCTTCAAAAATAAAACAGACATTTTCATAATGTTATGCAATCTTTTAAAGTTAAATAAGCAAGGAAAAAATAATACTGAAAAAACACACAAAAGGAAATGGAATACTACTTTGACAGTTTAAATCTTTATCTTAAAAAACAACTGCATTCAATAACACATGCTGATTGCCAAAAGTAATTTCAGGATGTATAGACAAGTGGAAAAAACAAGCAAAGATTATTTGGTATACTGTCAACATCAAATGACTAACTACTGCTAATAATCTGATGTTTGTCTTTTAGGACCTATTCTCTCTCTCTCTCTTCTACACACACACACACACACACACACACACACACACACACACACACACACATATACTTTATATATACTAGAGACCTGATGTACGAAATCTGTGCAAGAGTAGGCCTTTCCTTCCCCAGCTGCCGGCACTGGCTTCCCTCTGGCACCCGGGACCCGGGCTTCCCTCGCAGCCCTGGCTTCAGCTTCATCCGGAAGGTTGTCCAGTCTAATTAGCATATCATGCTTTTATTATTATAGATATGTGTGTGTGTGTGTGTGTGTGTGTGT
>NW_005357311.1:4802249-4813694 GCF_000412655.1 Myotis brandtii | reverse complement strand
ATATATATATACTTATAAACTGCAATCACAATAGATACATTTAATAGTCTGTTTTTCACTTAATTAACACAGTGTGAATAACTTTCCATCATAAGTACAACACTATATGAGTACTCTTCATGATGACAGAATTATAATGAGGAATCACACATTTTTAAAACTTCCTGCTAATGATAAACATTTAGGTACTTCACCATCTGACAGTTTTTCTTCTATTATAAACAAATATATGCACACATAATTCTGTCCACTTCCCTGATTGTCTCCTTGGGATAAGCTCAAAGTATAATTTTTGGCTCAAAAAGATAAACACATTTTAAAATTTGATATATCATGCCAAACTGCTCTCTGGAAAGTTTACCAAATTTACATTCCTACCATCCATGTATGAGAGTGCCCTTCATCACTCTCTCACAAGACAATGTGTCAGCATTTTAATTTTTAAGAATCTGATCATTTTAATCTGATCATTTGCATTTCTTTGAGTACTGCAAAGTGTGAAATTCTTTGCACAAGTTAACTGGCTACTTATATATCTTCTCTTCTAAATATGCTTTGTTAACTTTTCCATTATCATGGTCACCTTTTTCTCATTGATTTGTAAGAAAAAATTATATAGAATATTAAGACTGTTAAGCCTTTCTGTCATTTATACTGTAAATTTTTTAAAAGTCTGTTTGACTTTTGTTTTTCGGTATTTCCTTTCTCAAAAATAGAATTTTTAAATTTTGATGTGGTAAAAAATATTAGTGGTTTCTGGGATCTTAGTCTCAATTTATAATAGGCATACCTTTTATATATTAATCATTCCCAAGGTGGTCCATATAAAGTAGGACCATAATTAAAGATGACTAAGCATATTTGATTCTAATATCAGCTTTTAATTTTCCAGTCATGGGTTTAATAATTGATATTTATAGTCTATAAACCAAAATTATATTCCAAATAGAACGTTTTGAAATTAATCAAGGAAATAAAAATTTTCTTTTTTCATATTGATTTAGTAAACAATTATTGAAAACTAGGTGAATGTATATACAGTTGACCCTTGAACAACATGGATTGTTTCTAAGACCCCTGAGGATACTAAAATCCAAGTCTCATATAAAATGGTGTAGAACAATGCATAGTGTTTGCCCTCTCCTTTGGGATTCCCAACCACAGATGAAAAATACTCTTTTTGACCTGTGATTAGTAGAATCTTTGGATGCAAAACCCAGGAATAAAGAGAGCCGGCTGCATATTTATTTTTAAAAAAACAACCCATATGTGGACCCGCACAATTCAAATCTATGCTATCCAAGAGTAAACTGCAGTTCCTATACTGAGAAAACAAGAAAAAGAAAGTCAGTTACCCAGGTCTCACAGAGCTACAAGATGTAGCGCTATAATTAGAAAGTATTTAATACTGAGGAAATAAGTAAAAAGTAATGTTGGATAAAGTATTTTTCCCCTCCCTCCATTTTTTCCTTTTTTTCTATCTTTTCCTTTCCTTCTTTGTTTGATTCTTTAGGAGAGGTGTTCCTCAAACTAAGCTATGAGGAAATAGATTTTGGTTGGCAGATAGAAGGTTGGAGAGCCTTTCAGGTAGTAGGAAGAGCTTACTTCAAGGCAGAAATAAGTAGAAAACCTGTAATTATGAAAAGAACAACATAAAACTCCATAGAGAACTGGTCACAGAGGAGCTGAGATTAATGCTAGTTGGCCCATGGATGGAAAGACTTGAGTGACAGGTTCAAGAGTTTAGGTGCCATATGATCCTTGATGGAAGCCATCTTTAAATTATGTTCCTGCCATTTATCAATTATTTTACTGGAGACAGATTCCTTGAATTTCTCTTAAAAGATTTATATTTAGGAAGGGATGATTATTTTTCTGTGCTTTGGAGAAAAAGGACTAGAGTGAAGTTTGATAAACTGTATACCCAAGTGTCAACCATTTTCTTTAAATGATAGATTCTAAAGTCAGTTAGTCACACATGCCAGGTGGAGCAGATTTTAACACAACCATTTTTGATTCATTTTCTTTAGCAACACCCAATGTGAGTAGGTCAAACTACAAATTATGTCCTGTATGATTTTCCCTTCCAGCGGTTTGCTAATACAATCATCCAAAAAGAAAAAAAAGCCTTTTTCAAGATTACAAATATCATCTTGGTAAGTTTAGATTATTTTGGTAGGTACATCTCAAGGGTAAACTGAAGAGGAAAAAGATACCTTTGTAGCTACGCTTCAACTGCCTTCCTCCTCTCCAAAATATGATCCAACATGCAATGTTGTTTTTGCCTATTTTTTTTCCATAAAAGGGTGAGGGTTTACATAAGTCTCATATTTTGTTTATTCAGGAAACTATAACTCTATAAAGACAGAAAATAAAATTTATGTTTCTACCTGCTTCTTTTCCCCTCAAAGCCTAACAATTTTTAAGCACAGTGTCACTAACACCCATAATCTGTGTTGATTTTGAAATAGGAAGAAAAAAGTGTTTTCTTTTTGCTTCAGGAATAAGTGCTCAGAACATGAAATTATATACAATTGACGTTCACTGCTTTTAGAGAGGTCTGAGTTTTCTACATTTGCTGACTTTAAGTGGTATTATTTTGGGTTATGAAAGGCTGCCAAAATATGACTCTAGGCAAGGTAACTACTTAGGTATATTTATCATACCCTTTAAATATCTAAGTTTATCACATTTACAATATCAGGTTCTACTGTAGGACCACTTGTGAAAACGGCCTCCACCAACAGCTGCACAGACTGGGCAATGGACAACTCCATAAAGCACAGAGACTGCATTGTGAATAGTGCCCTCTGGAATTGTGCGAGGTTTGTGTGAAAATGCCCATGTTCCAAAGTAAAATTCTGAAACATGTTATGTATGCTGGCTTAAATAAAAACAAAACTACACCTATTACTTGGTAAATTAAGGAAACTATTAAGGCGGACAATCTTATGAGCTTTTCTACACTGAAACACAAATATGTGTATATATGTGATTGTGAATGTGTTTAAATACTTATCCTATACTAGAGGCCCAGTGCATGAAATTTGTGCACAGGGTGTGTGTGTGTGTGTGTGTGTGTGTGTGTGTCCCTCAGCCCAGCCTGAACCCTCTCCAATCTGGGACATCCCTCTCACAATCCAGGACTGCTGGCTCCGAACTGCTCGCCTGCCTGCCTTCCTGATTGCCCCTAGCCGCTTCTGCCTGCCAGCCTGATCACCCCCTAACCATTCCTGTGCCTGCTTGATTGCCCCCTAACCGCTCCCCTGCCAGCCCGATTGCCCCTAACTTGTCCTCCCCTGCAGCCCTGGTCACCCCTAACTGCCCTCCCCTGCAGACCTGGTCACCCCTAACTGCCCTCCCCTGCAGACCTGGTCACCCCTAACTGCCCTCCCCTGCTGGCCATCTTGTATCCACAAGGGGCCGGCCCTCTTTGACCACATGGGGGTGGCCATCTTGTGTGTTGGAGTGATGGTAAATTTACATATTACTGCTTTATTATATCTACACTAATAAAAGAGAAACATGCTAATTGGTGTCACTCCGCTACGCCCACCAGCCAATCAGATGAGTATGCAAATTAACCCAACAAAGATGGCGGTTAATTTGCATACGCAGGCACGGAGCGAAGACTGAAGACAACGTAGAAGGAAGCCAAGTGCTGCAGAAGGGAGAGAAGCTGCGGAGAAGCAAGCGGGGCGGCGGAGGCAGGAGGGAAGCAAGCAGGACGGTGGAGGAGGGAGGGAAGCAAGTGGGACGGCAGAAGAGGGAGGGAAGCCCGGCTCGGCGGGTTTTGCTCCCTTCTCTGCTTTGCTCTGGCCGCAGGAAGCCCTATTCTTGCAGGAATCTTCCTGCAACGGGCCTCTAGTAGGATAATAAAGAGGTAATATGCAAATTGACCATCACACCCTCATACAAGATGGCCACACCCATGTGGTCACAAGATGGTTGCAGGGGAGGGCAGTTGTGGGTGATCAGGCCAGCAGGGGAGGGCAGTTGAGGGTGACCAGGCCTGCAGGGGAGGGAGGGCAGTTAGAGGCAACCAGGCCTGCAGGTGAGGGCAGTTGGGGGGAGACAAGGTCTGCAGGGGAGAGCAGTTGGGAGCAACCAGGCCAGTAGGGGAGTGCAGTTGGGAGGAACAAGGCCTGCAGGGGAGGGCAGTGGGGGGTGACCAGGCCAGCAGGGGAGGGCAGTTAGGGGTGACTGGGCCAGCATGGGAGCAGTTAGGCATTGATCAGGCTGGTAGGGGAGTAGTTAGGGAGTGATCAGGCTGGCAGGCAGAAGTGGTTAGGGGCCATCAGGCAGGCAGGCAGGTGAGCAGTTGGGAGCCAGCAGTACCAGACTGTGAGAGGGATATCCCAGATTGGAGAGGATGCAGGCTAGGCTGAGGGGACCCCCCCACCAGTGCACAAATTTCATGCACCAGGCCTCTAGTCTATATAATAAAAGCCTAAGAGACTGTTATGGCGGAACGACCAGAATGACTGGTCGCTATGGTGTGCACTGACCACCAGGGGCCAGACGCTCAATGCAGGAGCTGGCCCCTCGTGGCCAGTATGCTCCCACAGGGGGCACGCCACTCAGCCAGAAGCTGGCTCATGGCTGGCGAGCGCAGCAGTAGTGGCACGGAAGCCTCTCCAGCCTCCACAGCAGTGCTAAGGAGCAGCAAGCCGAGCGATAAGGAGCAGCGAGCAGGCAGGCGGTAAGGAGCGAGGGATCCTGGACTGCAAGACGGACATCCCCAGATGGGTCCCGGACTGCGAGAGGGCGCAGACTGGGCTAAACACCCTCCCCCACCCAGTGCACGTATTTCATGAACCGGGCCTCTAGTATATAATATAACCTTTGAAAGTATAAATGATCCAAGATGTGATGTGTTGTCACATTGGTGAAATTAAACTGAATAAATATTTTTAAAATGTGCTATATATATATAATTCATGATATCAAGTTTATTTTCTTAGGGGAAATTTGGGATGTTATAGCACAACACCAGATTTTTATTCTATAATGACTTTTCAGCTAAATCGAGTTTATACTTAAAATTAAAATATGGCAGCAACACAGTTGTAAAAGATTTAATTGTATGGATCGAGAGTTCACCTATTTTATTCTATTTGGTCTTTCATTTTATAAACACCAGATGATATCTGTCTGTCAATATATTAGTATGGAAGCTGGTTGATATGCCTACACTTAATGTATAAAATGTGCCTACACATTCCTGGGAATGAACTAGGGAGCAATTTTACTATTGTACAAGTAATATGTGGAGACATTCACATTATAAAAGATTAACATAAATCTGAAATATACAGAATAAAATGTCCCTCTTTACATCCTATCCAACTCTTACTTCTACTCCATTGCCCAAAGGTATGTCATATTAATAGTTAGTATAAATCCTCCTAGCCACTTTATTATCACTTAAATACATACATATACGTGTGTATGTTTTCCTGTCTAATCTGCATTTGAAAATAAATGGAAGCTCTAGTCATACTGTTCTTCTTCTATACTTTTTTTTTCATTAAGAATATGTTTGAGATCTTAACATAACCATACATTCCTTTTAAAGACTGGATAGTTTTCTATAGTATAACTAGAGGCCCGGTGCACAAAATTCATGCACTGGAGGGAGAGGCAGGTCCCTCAGCCCAGCCTGTGCCCTTGCTCCTTACTGCCTGCCTGCTCGCTGCTCCTTACCATTCGGCTCGCTGCTCCTTAGTGCTGCCGTGGAGGTGGGAGAGGCTCCCACCACCACCACTGCACTCGCCAGCTGTGAGCCCAGCTTCTGTCCACCTGGTTGTCAGTGCACATCATAGCGACTGGTTGTTCTGGTCATTCCGCCATAACAGTAGCTTCGGCTTTTATTATATAGATTATACTTCATTTTGTTTAACCATTTTCCTTCTAATTGACTTTCCACAATTGTTAGCTGTGATAAACCATGCTTTGTGTATAAACAGCTTTATATAATATTGATATATCCATGGGCAAGATTCTTCTTTAAATATATTTTTATTGACTTCAGAGAGAAAGGGAGAGGGAGAGAGAGACAGAAACATCAATGATGAGAGAGAATCATTGATCGGCTGCCTCCTGCACGCCCTCTAAATGCAACTTTTGGAATTTACTTCTACCTCCCCGACTACAATTTCTATTCTCCTAGCTTCATGTGTTTACCAAAACTCCACTTCTAAGTTTCTCAGATTCTCAGCTACTACCTTTTACAAAATAGTAGCTGCCTATAGTAGAAACTACTTCTAAATGTCAGGTTCACTTCTTGGGTCCATATTTTTTTAAAGCTTTGCCAGCTCCAATACTTTCAAATATTTAAGTCTTAAAAAAAAAAAAAAACCTGTCCAACTTTCTTAGTTGTTTTCATGAAAGTTAGGGAGGACAAAATTATAGTGTTCCATTATGGGATATGTCTATCATTATGAGAAATGAATCTCTCAATGAATTAGACTCATTTTCAAGTTTGATACGAAGTAGAAATTTAATATTTTTCATCAAACATGTAGCCAATTATCCCAACTGATTTTAAATGCCACTCTTGTAAATACTTGTATATGTTCTATAAAAGAAATATACATAGTATTCATGAATTTAATTCTAAATTTCATATGGAAGAAAAATGAACTATTACAGGTATACTATATAATCAACCAAATATTGAAGAAGAAAAACAATGAGAAGGCATTGCCATATCAGATACCAAGACATTCTATAAAGCTATGGCAATTAAAACAGTATGGTATTCAGACAGGGATTGGTAAATAGACCAATGGGATACCTGGTCAAAGATGAGACAACCTGAGTGTTAATAAGAATAGCAATTAAAATTCATCAAAAGAAAATAATTGTGTGCCATTAGCCCAAATTCATGTCACTTTTTTATTCCTGCTATAACTAATTATCACAAACTTAGTGGCTGAAAATAGCACAAATTTAATATCTTACAGTTCTGGAAGTCAGATGTTTTCCACTTAACAAGCTGACAAGGCTGCATTCCTTCTAGCGGCTCTAGAGAAGAATCTGTTTCCTTGCCTTATCCATTACCTGGAAGTGACCATGATTCTTTGGCTTCTGGTCTATTCCTCCATCATGAAGGCCAATAGTATAGCATCTTTGAATTTCTCTCCATCTCTGACTGACTCTCCTTCATCACCTTTCCTCTTATGAGAAGCCTTGATCCTACTCGGATAATACAGAATAATTCTCCATCTTGAATCCTTTAATTTAGTCACATTTGTACTTTTTTCACCCAGTAAGGTTACATATTCACAAGTTCCGGGAATTAGTATGCAGGCATCTTGATGTGGGGGTGGGTGGGAATTATTCTACCACAGTCACTTTTGGAGGATACTAAAAATCTAATTTATTATTTGAAAACAATTAAAGAAAGAAGAATCAAGCACTTATCCTGTATTTTCTAAATGAACTATTTCTCAGTTTAATAAAAAAATGAAGGGTGAAAGTTTCTATTCATAAAAATGACCATTTCATAAATTTAAAAAAGAATAATAAATAGCATATCACCATTTGAAATGATATATGTAGACAATTATGATCAGTGGTTCCTAACATCATAAAAAAAGAGAAGAAGCCAGACATTATTTGCCTCTGTATAAAATTGTATAAAACCTCCTATAGGTTGTTTTTGCTGGACATTTAAACTAAAATATGGTCAGTCTCTAAACCTTAAGAACCCATTTACTAGAAATATTGGAGACAGAGGAGCATGATAGGGATACCACAGGAATGCAATTAGCAAAACAAGCAGTGGGAAATTCTAGAGAAGATGTGGATTCTTCAATAAATAAATTGCAAGGAAAGAATAAAAACAGTAGTGAACCTATACATTAAAAATGACTAATCTAATTGCAATTCAAATTTGGATACTACTTCAAACAATAAACTAAAACACAAATATGAACCAGTTATAACATAATTAGAGGCTTTTGATCATTTGTTGCACATTTGATGATATTAAAGAGGTACTTTAAATTCACTATTTTAGAGTCATATTAAAATATTTAACAATTTTGGCCTTAAGTTCATAACTGTCTGTTGAAGCTAGGTAATAGATATGTGAGGTTTAATATTATTTTTTCTATTTTGTATATGCTCCACAATAAATTTTTTAAAAAATAATTACTTGGTAAAATGCTATAATTATAACATTTTGGTTGTAACTACCTTGAGTTTACAGGTTTATTTAGAGTGACATGATATCTTCCCATATTCTCAACTGGGAATATGTCTCTCTCTATATAAATATATTTACTCAGAATTTAAGAAAAAAATCTCTTTATTAAAACTACTTAATTTTCATTGTGTTTTTCTTCCAGATTCTACCTAAATATTTTATGGTTTTCATTATTATCAATGTGATCCTTTTCTAGTGGATTATTACTAAAATATAGGAAAATATTCTTTTCTTAATGTTGTGTTCCATACCATCTGCAAACAATGGCAGCTTTGTGTGTTATTTTTCAGTAACTGTTTTCTTCTACTTTTGATTTCTTTTTTTTGTTTTTGTTTTATTACATTGGCTAGAAACTAAAAAGCAATATTGGTACATAATAATAATTATCATTGTCTTGTCCCAAGTGGGTATTTTAAGGTTTTCATTAAAATATACTAGTAAGTTTCTTGGGTTGTTATATTTTATGACTCAAGAGTGTAATTCTCTATACTGATTAACTAGGGTCTTTTAAAAATCAGAAATCAATATTTACTTTTATTAAATTCTTTACCATATCTACTGAGATGATCATTTGGTTTTTTCTTCCCTTAATTTGACAATGTAAAGTACATTAATAAATATCCCACTGTTAAACCATCCCTCCAAATCTGGAATAAATCCTATTTGTGAACATTTAATCATCTGCTCTGTTTCACTTCCTAATATTTTCTTTAAGACTTTTCCATCTATTTTCATAACTGAGATTGCCCATAACTTTGCATTATTGTTTTCCATTTCTGGTTATAATTCATTATCAATTCATAGCCTTTCTCAGGATTATATTAACTTCAAATGAGTTGAAAACTTTCCATTTCCTTCTATCCTCCATCACAATTTGTAAAAAGGGGAATTATTTACTCTGAGAAATTTTGGTAAAACTGACCTATAAAACCTTTGAGGTATGATGCCATTTCCATGCATACATTTTTCAGCATTTTATATGGTTAACATTCTATTAAGATTTCCACATCCCTTCAAGGAAATACTGGTAATTTATAGTTCCCTTAATATCAATTTTGTACATTTTCAAATCTATCAACACAAATTATACCTGATATTTCATTGAAAGTTTTAAAATCTTATTTTAAATTTCTAACATCGCTATTAGTTCACTTTTCAAGAATATAATAAATTTTCAAACATTTCTGAAACTATTAATCAGTCTTCTACCATTTGCTCTATTACCTCTTCCTTAGCTGTTATTTGATCTGTTTGTAGAGTTTCATGCCTATGTATGTTTTTATTTTCCTCAACTGTTTGGTGAATTGGGGTTGTCAACATACCTCTTTACATTAGGCTGACTCTGGCTCACTTATCTGGGGATATGTTTGCCATAACTTGCCTTAGAGACTGTAGGAGGTGCAAAGGATGATGGTAGTTAGGTGTGCCAGTAGCTTTTATTTAGGGTATATTTGCTGTCTCTCCTGAAGGTCAGTAGCACCACAGAGCTGCCCTCCTCTTGTATGTCAATGTCTGCACTAGTTTCTTTAGCTTTGGAGCAAATGCTATGAAGTCCCAGTGCTCTGCTCAAGCAGCAGAGGGAGAAGGGGCTGGATGTGCAGTTGCTCGGAAAGCAGTCTCCTACTTGCTTTCATTTTTTCCATCTAAAGCTTTCTCCCATTTCTGTATCAATTGAGGATGCCTAAGAAACCCTCATTAACTCTGTATCATCTTCTTTGTACATGAGGCTGTGGTTCCATCTAATCAATAATCTATAAATTTAGATGTCAAAAAATCGCTTATCCATAGCATAATGGATTTTGAAAATTTTGGTCTCTCATGGGATTTTGGATGGAAGAAGAGTTGTGCACGCATGTTTACTTCACTCTTTTGATAAAATCACTCTTCCTTCTGCAATTTCTCTTTCTGCTTCTTTTGGGTACATGTTCATCTTGCTACCCATTCAATATGGCCTACTTCGGTTTTCTAATAACTTTACTCCATTTCTCTGGCCACAGTGATTAACTGGGTGTGCACATGACACGAGCACAGCCAGTAATGTTAACATGTGATGAAGGATATCTCTTTTGTCTGCAGTTGTTAAATGAGAGATGCCTATGTCATGTCTCCTGCCAGTTGGAAGAAGTCTGTCTACAGAAGGGGATGAGTCCAAAACAGAGAGAATCAGAGAAGTGAAAGAACTAGGATGAGAGGTGGAGACACATGCATTCATAATACACACACTCACGTGTACGTACACACGCCATAACATTGTTTGCCTACTTAGATTCAGCTGACCTTTGGCTAGCTTATCCACTGTGTTTATCGGTTATTTTGAGTGGAATTTCTTTCATTCATACTCCAAAAATTATAATATATTGTCTGGCTAAGTCATTTACACTTATTAGATTTCACTTGTTTCTATAAGCACTATGAGCCTTAAATCTATAAGTTAAATGCTCCTCTTTGTCTTCTATTTGTTCCCATAGTGTATTAACATTATTGGTCCTATACTGTAATTACTTATTTATTCTTCTCTCTCCTCTCAGTAGAGTGTAAACTCCTTGAGGACAAGAATTGTTGCTTATCACTGTTATACCCGAAACTCAGTACAAGGCCTAAACATAATAGGAACTCAATAACATATGCTATAAAATGAATACGATTTCTAGATTATAAAAAACTCAGGTCAAGAATAATGATTTAGGGAGAAACCAAGATGGCGGCATAGGTAAACACCAGAAATTGCTGCCTTGCACAAAAACGTCAAAAATACAACTAAAAGACAAAACGGACATCATCCAGAACGACAGGAAGGCTGGCTGAGTGGAAATTCTACAACTAGAAGGAAAGAGAAAAGCACACTGAGACTCAGAGGAGGTGCGGAAGTAAAGTGCAGAGGTACGGAGGCGCACGCCAAAAGGGCTGGCAACTGAGGACGCGGCACACGTGGAGAGGGCTGGCAGCTGAGGAGGCGGCGCATGTGGAGAGGGCTGGAAACTGAGGACACCATTGTCTTTTTCAATCGGGAGGGAGTCTCAAGCTCCTGACTGCTCTGAACTCCAGTTCCGGGTGAGTCTGGGGACCCCCAGACTCATACAGGGAGAAACTGGACTGTCTAGCATTGGGCAGAACTTGAGGGAGGCTTTCTCTCAGAGGTGCTTGCAGCGATTACCGGGACACTGAGACGCAGGGCCTCTTAGGGTAGGACTGGGAGCAGCCATAGCTGCTTGCTCCGCCCTGTTGATTCC
>NW_005357311.1:4795723-4800528 GCF_000412655.1 Myotis brandtii | reverse complement strand
AGAGGGGAGCTATGGGGGAAAAAAGAGGAACAACTGTAATAATCTGAACAATAAAGATTTAATTAAAAAAAATGATTTACTGAAACATGCCTCCTATGATCTAAGAATAACATGAAATTCCTTGATAAAAGTGAGTAGAAATAGCTAGAAACAATCATTAAATTTAAAAAAAAACACAAAAATTCAATTTTCTTTAAACTAAAACCAAAGAAAAGTAGGAGCATGATTTATTTATATTCCTATTAATAATTAAAATTAATATTTATCAATATTCTTAGAGGTGATTTATGTGTTTTGGTCTTATCTTCCATCCATTAATTTAAAAAAAAAACAACACTAAATTTGATCAGTTATTTAGTTTGAATGCTTGCCTGAGAGTTAAATTTAGAACATTGTCATGTGGCCCTTGTTTGTTTCCAGAGCTCTGAGGTCAGCATGAATAGTCACATTAGGGGGGCAGGTTCTTGCCTCCTCCGTAAAAGATTGTTAATGAAAAAAACACACAGATATTTGCACAGAGTTATGAGATAATTTTAAAATCCCATAAAATATTATACTATAATAACTGCTTTGGTTAATCCTTTAAAAATCCATGAGTGATCTAATTCTTGAAGATCCACTATCTTCTTAAAGATAATTTTTATAGTTCTGGTCAGCTTGCAGAAAATACAAGACAATGGCAAATAAGGAGCCAATCCTTGTCCGATTTCTCCACTTTATCTTTCCGTGAGCATAAATGTCACCTAAATATATCCTTACAGCAGAGAAGAAAGGCATGATTGTGCAATTAACAAAGGGAAAAGGTAGTTCTTTATGAAATTTTCCTTGATAATTCTAAATATTTGCTTATGCTGCTGTTGAAGCCACTAACATTTTCCCAAAGTTTTGCTGAATAGATGAGATAGGATCGTATTCCAAACTGATAATTATTGCAACACTGTCACACTATATGATGTAATTCTGAAATGGAAACGTTTTCAGTGAAACTTTGTCAAGTGACATTTAAGCTACCAGGATCTTGCAAAGAAGAAATTTTAAGGAAACTCAAAAGCAAAAGGGTTCCTTGTTTTCCTCCAGCTCACTTTTAAAAGGGCACCATTAGAACAAGTATCCAAATGGAGGGTGAGTGATGGTGACTGAAATGTTTATGAAATAAGCAATTTATAAACAGTAGAATAACAATGCTCTGGCACATTCCATCTGGTTCTTAATATCAGGAAAATTATAAAGATAACATAAATATCCCCTTATTCACTGTTTATTTGCAAACATGGCCACTCCTATCCCTTACACTTTTAGGCAATGTAGTCTCCTAAAGTAGTAGAGTACCTAAGAAACACATTTTAATGGCATTTTTAGTCTCCTTAAGATATTCCCTTACACATATTCATTTCTGGCCTTTATAAATATGTGATTATATGTAAAGCTGCTCAAAAGTGTCTCCTGGTAAACCAGTGACCATAGAGTTTCTATTTTACGCACTGCCACTGAATCACTGAAGTAGTGTTAACTGAGAGACTACTATGTCCTTCATTATACTGCATGCTGTGGTAGAAATACAGCACATGACCCTTTTCTTCAAGGAAATTACACTCAGGTTATATTGACAATATCAATCCACAGGGAATAGTTAGAAAAACATGTAACAGTGCATTTATGTGCTAATTGGTGTGGTAAAAGTAGCCAATATTCAGCAAAAAGAGATCACTTGGAATAAAATAATAGAATGCGATTAAAGAGTTTGCCTAAACCCTTCCTTTGCAACACGATGCAATTAAGGAAGGTTTGTTTCATTGAGGAAGTAGGACTTGAATTAAGCCTTAAACGAGTAGACGGAAAATAAATGTGCAATTAGAAGAGATTTAACTGAATTAATTTATCTCACTTTTCCTGATTTTATTTTTATGAAGACATACATACCCTAACCATTTGAGCTTTGTCAAAGAATTAATCCATAAATACACAAAGTATATGTGTTTAACAATGCTGTTAATGCCAAGACAGCTTATTTTCTTAATCCAAAGTCACTTTATGTGATTATTCTTTTTGTAAACTACTAGTTGGTTATATTAACACTTGAGTAATCTTGACAAGAAGTTGCTTTAAGCAGTTAAAGATCCAGATGCTGATCAGCATGCATTAAGTGATTCAGCTTAATTGGTGCCATCTAGATAAATTACTTACCTCAGCTCCTATCACAATTTCCTCCCTGGTAGAGTAGAACAGAAACTCATATAGCTTGTAGTGTTGAAATAAGCTGAAATATAAAACAAATGTGCGACTGTGAAACATTTATTTCAGGAAAAAAGGCAAATATGTAAGAATGTTTATTAAAGGAAAGTTGTTCATATTGACCAAGCTAAAGACCTTAAACACTACTATGGAGTTAACTCCTCCTTTATTCCAAAATAAATTTATTTAATTTATAAGTACTAAGAAATTAAAGGTTTACTTTCTGAGACATTGACAATATACCAGTACCTAAAATAATATCAGTAAATTAACTGTGATGAGTAGATAGGTTTGGAATAAGGGAGCAATTATATTCACCTTAACATTTCCTGGCTTACAACTAAATAACACCAAACTTCACATTATTTTAATTTTGTTCCAAACTGGAGTCAGTTTCCTTTGGCATAAATGGCATGGAATTCTACAATCTACTTTCATATCAATTACTTCTTCTCACGTTCTAAAATCTGTTTCAAGATTAAATTAATCTCTGATAACTTGAAAAATGATGCAACATGAACTAAAATCCATTTAGAAGATGTCTGATTTTCTTGCAGAATATTTGATCATACATCAAAGAGAGGAATTAATTTAAGGAAGATTATTTCTTCTATTCCTACCCTAAAGATCAAGTGGTTAGTGTATAAAAGATCCAAAACACATATTTCTAGTATGTTTAAAGATCTCAGCAATGTATTATTAAAAGTTAAAATTTTACTGAAGGGCTGATTTCTAATATCCTGTTTGTGATAATATTTGAATTTTTCTAATTCTCTTCCTGCTGGTTGGGAAAATTAATAGACTCATAATACAGCAAAAAACCCAAGAACAAAAAATTGTCTTAGTGGTTTCTCTTTCACTCTGGTCTTTTGCTATTTAAGAAAATTGATTTTAATATAACTGAGAAATTAACATTTGCAAAATGTAGCTACAGAGCATGTATAATAATGGCTTCTTCTGAATGCTGTAATGAATCAAAGTTTCAATTCATTTGAAATCAATGAAGAAATCCTCAGGCAGCTGGGTCTCTCTGAGTTATATTTGCAGTTGATCTCACGACTAACACAATCCATTAAAAAGTGATGGGTGTGCAGACTCACTCAGTATTTTTTGGGGGTGGGGTGGGGAGAAGGACCTTATACATTTACTAGTAAATTAGTCATCAACATTCAAAAAACTAACTTAGCTTTTGACATTACTTTGATTTGTTGGCTAGAACATACATCAAGATTAGTGAAGTTTGATGATTCAATGAAACAAAATAAATTCAAATTCTCCATCCTTACATTGCTTACCTAGAGAAAGCTTTAAGGTTAAAAAGGTTACACTGATATTGAGTAGATAAAGTAAAAACTGTATTTTGTAAATAGCTTGGCTTCCTCTCAGTGAATTAGTATAAAATTTTTCTTTTCCAATTCAAAGTTAATTCATAAGTCTTCCTGAAATTTCATCATCTTTCAGCATTATTCTCCTCATTACATGTAGTGATTAGATTTTCCCATGACAAAGGGAAATTCGTGACATGGATGCAGTGATCAAAGATGTAAGGCTGGGGTGAGGGCATTACTAGGGTGAGACAGAGGAGGGGAGGGAGGCACTTACTCAGGGGCAGGTCAAGTTGCCACCATTGCCCCACACTGGTCCTCACCTGGGTTGGGGTTCTCTGATGACCTCCCATGGGAGCAAACTGTGACACCTCCACAATGAGAGTAAATTTCTTCCCTCTTGTGGGAAGCCACCTATTGTCTTCACTAGCAGAGAGGTGTGGACAAGGAACCCTGAAGGCTGGTGACCCTTGAAGCCCTGGCAAAGGTCAGGGCTATGCACCCACTGTTTAGTTGAGACAATGGTAGCAGAAGCAACTCCCCCACCAGATAGTCATTAAATCCTTACTGATGAGATAGTCTGCCTGCTACTGGAACTTGCCTGCCTAAGGGCTATGGGTGGATCCCAAATTAAATAAAAAGATGGCGAGGCCTGAGCACAAGCAAAGTCCATCCTCTTGGGATGGGCTCTCACCTGGCCCCCAATTTCCAAATTATTATCTCTTGTCTCTTTCATTTGCGTGTGGCCCCTCTTCCAGATCCTGAACCCTGAACCACGCGGGGCGTGGGGGAACACATACATACACATCAACACACCTCTTCCTTTAGATTTCCCACTGACTCAAGCCTTAGATTACTTTGCTAAACAGCTTGTCTTAGTCATAAATCAAAGACGAAATACCCAGAATGAAAATGGGTCAAGGCATCTGACCCCATGCCAGAAAGTTCAATTCCTTGTTGTGCACAAAGGGGCAGTGTTGATTTTCTCATACTGCATACATGCCTGTGCACATTACCTTCACCCAATTGCAGGGGATAGGTAGAATACACAATGAAAGATGTATGCTTCCAGATATATATCCAAATTATGTCCTATATTAAAAAGCTGCAGCAGTATTTATATTTATACTAGAGGCCCGGTGCATGAATTTGTGCATGGGGGATGTCTGGCGGGCCCCTCTGCCTGGGGGCCGATCGGGCCGGGCTGGTGGTGGGGAGAGGACACCGGAGGTTGGCTGGCTGGCCCCG
>NW_005357311.1:4785801-4794327 GCF_000412655.1 Myotis brandtii | reverse complement strand
GCGCAGGCGGGGAACGTTGGCTTCCTCCTTCAATGAAGGAAGCAAGCCTCATGTTCGCTTTAAGCTGCCTGGCTGCCGGCCGCCATCTTGGCTGTCAGTTAATTTACATATCTCCCTGATTAGCCGATGGGAAGGGTAGCGGTCGTACGCCAATTACCATGTTTCTCTTTTATTAGTGTAGATGGTATACAATATTTGCAAATGTGTACATTGCACAAGAAGATTCATCAGTACTTACAGTAATGTTGGGGAGGAATTTTGATGTTAGTTTTTTTAAAATCACAGACACATGACAGAATATACAATTTACACCAGCAATTTTCAACCTTTTTCATCTCATGGCCACATAAACTAATTATACTAAAATTATGTGGCACATCAAAACAATATTTTTTGCTGATCTGACAAAAAATAGGTATAATTTTGATTCGTTTACACTCGATGGCTATTGAGTTGGCCGTTGTCATTTTTAAATTTTATAATATAAGGGAGAAGAGGTCAGTGCCCCTGAATAAATAGTGAAATATTGCATGTTTTAAAAATTCTTATGGCACGGCAAACTAGTTAAAAATCACTGATTTAGACTCTATTAACAGTATCAAATGAGATTTCAATTTTATGCCAGTTAAGTTTCATGTGCTAAGGGGTCATGTTCTAAAAACTGCTCTCCCTAAATTGATGAGGGTTTTCACTGGTTGAGTAAATTTAATATCAGGTTAAATTGAAGCATGCTCATATTTTCAATAATTGAGTTAGCTTCATATTTATAAAATTTCTTTATAGTCATTAAAATGAAAAATATATGATTTAATTGCCACTAAACTTACATTTGTGGATCTATGAGGCATTCTGAACAGGTGTTACAGAAAAATGTATTTCTCTTTATACAATTTCTGTATCAATTCCAGGTATCCTACTAACTGATATTTTATTTATGTAACATGTACATTGAAAATGTATAATTTCTTTAAAATCACAGTATAAAGATTTAACAGCATCAAAAACAGTTCTGATTTATTTTGTATACTTTATATGATGACTAATCTCTCAAACAGTACTTTTTTTTTAAGAAGACAAGGGATTTTTGATAAGTGGTTATCCTGGTTAGGACCTAACAGTTACTAGGACTGACATCTCCTCTGAACCATTTTCTGAAATAAAATGGTAAGAAGTATATTGATGAGAGATATGAGATGAAAGAGAAAAGAGCCACCATCTTCCCTCATCAAGAAGGTGTTATTATGGTGCCCGCATGGGTTTTGCTGCTGTGGTTAACGACCAGTTCCAATGACCATTACAAGCTCTTGGGCCAGGCTGGTGCGGGGGGGAGAGGACGCGGGAGGTTGGCTGGCTGGCCCCGCCCCCGGTCAGGGTGGGGGGATAATCGGGGGCTAGGCCAGCTGGGGGCAGGGGCCGTGGAAGGTTGGCCAGCCAGCCCGCCCCTGATCCGGCCAGGGGGAGGGGCCACCACCCCGCTATCAGGCCGGTTGGCTGGCTGCAGTAAGCCTGATAGCAACCAGTCATTCCGGTCATTCTGGTCATTCTCTCTCTGTTCGTTTCAAACAGAGAGAGAAGGGGAAGAAGGATTCTATATGAATGTGCAGAGGATTCCCCCTGGCCCGTGTCCTACCCTGACAGGCAGAAAGACCTGGGACCAGGTTCCCTTCAGTCTGGATTTCTACTCCCTCCTCTCCCCTCACACAAGGACATTGCTTTATTCTAATTGATATGAAGACTAATGTGACTTTTAGTGGGAGACACACTTTAGAGGTATGTTTTTATGGTAAGAAATCATATTATATAAAAACATATCATATCCTGTGCCATTATTAATTCATGCCAGAAATCAGTATACAAATCTTATCATATTAAACACATTAATATTTAAAAAGCTTCCAGACTACAACCAGGATCCTTGCCAAGCAAATCATGAGCATGTCTAGGACATCATGCAGCACGCTTTATTTTGAAATTTTAAAATTTAAAGTTGGAAAACACTGCAGTATACAGTATTAGAGAACAAAGATATTCTGGGGAAGCTTTTAGTTAGACAAAAGAAATATTTTTACCAACTCTTGTTTAAATGTTTTCAAACTCTAAAATCTATCTTTCCTGGGAGAGGAAAAGGACTCTAATGCAGACCCTGTGACAGATTAAATAAAAAGACAGATTTCTTAATTCACCAATGAAGAATCACTGTAATAAAAATACTTTCCCTCCATATACCATCATTTTCTATGCAGAAGGAAAAACTTACTGAGTTTAACTGGTCAATACTACAAAATATTTCCAGACAGCTAATAAATTTGAGGAAGTATATACATAAATCTTTTCAATTCCTAGTACAAAGCATTTAAAATAAATGTTTAAGTGGAGATGAATGTTGCTCTTTAAAATGTGAAATTTTGATATTAAGGCCATCTACATAAAATATAGATTCCATTGTAATCAAGTCTGATAAATCAAAAAGAATCCTTTTATTTATAAAATGGTATTAGAGATTTAGAGAAAAAAGAAATGCATAGATCAATTTATTATAATTCTAAATAAAACTATACTTATCAAACATGAACCTCTTTTTAAAAGTGCGTTAGCTAAATTGATCAATGTCCTAACTTTTATTTATTGAATGGATGATTAGAATATTTTCTAATTATTGGTTGGGTTAATTACTATATAACTTCTGTAAATGTCAAACTTTGCTAAAAACCAAATTAGTTTCTATTTAGAAGATATTTTCTAGAAGATATGAAACAAAAAAATAATTGGGACTAAAAAGAAACCCATACCTGATTTTTAAATAATCAGTGATAGCATTGGCTTGTTTTATATCAAAGATACTCCGTTTCTTGTGTTTCTGTAAATGGGCTGGTCCAATTTCAGCCATAACTTCTCCAAGCCATTGTAAGCTATCTTTTAAGGACATATGCAGTGCTGAAATAAAATTCAGAGAAGCTTTAAGCAATTGTTTTGATAGATGTTTTGGAACAAAATAATCCAAGATGTCCTTAATGTATAAAAATGTACTTCCAGTATTTGTGAGAACAAATTTTAAAACTATTGTTTCTTTATGATAACTTAATAAGTCTATTTTGTGTAAAAGAACAGCAGCTGACACACCCAACAATTGTAAATTGCTATAAAGCTACACAATTGTTTAAAGAGCTTATGTTTTCATTTTAAGACACAAAAAATTTTGAAATCTATCTAAAGATTACTTTAAAATGGAAAAGAAATATTTTTTTATGATCTCAAAATAAGAGCACATATGGAAACAACACAAAAGTTGGTTGGATTAGCCGGTGAGGAAGGCCTGCATAGAAGATTCAGTCACAGTAGACAGCAGAACTGAACTCAGAGCTGAAAATATAAATGAGCAGTCAACCAACTTTAGCTGATTGTTACCATGTGGGAATTTGGGCTTGAAGATTTTCAATAGATGCCAGAAATATGGATTTTTATGTAAAACATCAAGATTTTTTTTTCTTTTCCAAGCTATAGAACTTATAACTTATGTAAGCTGTTTCTCAAATTATGGGGGGTGGTGATGGTAAGAGCCAGATGACAGTGCAAAAGAGTGACAAGGACTCCACTTTGCCACCATTACCAAAAATAAACAAGTCAATGGTTGTGGTCTGTTATCTTCCAACTAAAAACAACAGAGCAATGCTATCTTTTATGACATTTGTTTAGCTGAAAAAGAAGTAAATGTCAAAAGCCATAGACAACTTTTATAGTGTCTATAATACAAATATATTATCTTCTGTCTTCTTTTCATATTTGGTCATATTATGCTCGTTTTTACTTGTGGTAGGCAAATATTTACAATTCACACACACCCACTGCTCCCCTCATCCCAAGGATGAATCCAGGGAACTGGAGTGTCCAGAGTGTCCTTTGTTTGCTGACAAGTGGCAGTTGTATGGAAGTAAAACTTAAGAGTCTTAAGGTGGAGAGTTGAAAGCTCTAGCAAAAGTGAGGTTGGACAGGCTGCATGTGGGAGGTGAATGGGCTTTAGGGAGAATGGTGTTGCACAGTGTGAACCCCACTCTCTTAATCCCAACCAAACTTAGATATCTTTATCTTTAGGAAACCATCAATAAACTTCCACTTCCTCCTAAAGGAGTGAATTTTTCAGGGAGGTAGGAAAAGAGAATACACAGGAATTATGAGAACACTAGAGGCCTGGTGCACAAAATTCATGCACGGGTAGGGTTTCTTGGTCTGACCAGTGATCAGGGCCATCGGGGCCTTCCGGCTGCTGGCCGGGGTCTTCCTTTGTTCCACGCTTCCCCCTGGTGGTCAGCGCATGTCATAGCGAGCAATCGAACTCTCGGTCTCCAGATTGAATTCCCGAGGGACACTTTGCATATTAGCCTTTTATATGTATAGATAGGCTGACTGTTGGACCCAGCCATTTCTGGGTTACACAGCTACTTTTTATCTCTGGGATGTAAGTGCTATGCCCCGAAATTACTAATAAAATGACAGTAATTTTAAATGTTAGGAAGATACTATGAACACTAACTTGTAATTTGTTTAACCTAGATTCTTTTCTACTTATAGAAATTAGAAGCAAAAAACTATGTAACAATTTAAATCTGGTTTAATAAATGACAACTGGTACATTTCTTATAGGCTCCCTCCATCTTTTATGTATGTCAGATACACAATTATTGCTGGATAACTAGGCTTTCCTGAATCATCCTAAGAGATGCTCAATTATTATTGTATATTTCTTTTTCCATACCAAATTTCTTTTGAAAATAGTGGGAGTAACTTCAGAAATGAAAAATTTGTTGGATAAAAGCAATTCAGAAAGGAATGGATTGAAAATGTGAATTATTTTATTAATAAAATGTTATTACTTAGAGTTTCAGAAAAAAAGAAATCCTTAGATAACCTGTTATAATTCTAGATGTAATTATATTTATCAAGCACCAAATACATGTACATGACTACTTCCTTATATTGAAATATAAACGACTCTTTGAAACTGTTTTTCGATTTCTAATGTCTTTTTATAGATAACAGCTTTAAAAATTAAGAATGTTTTCACTTCACTTATCTAACTGAAATATTTGCTCTTTTAAAATCACATTTAGTGATGTGATTAAAATATGAAAGATTAAGCCATTTGAATAGTAAGGGCTGTTAGAAACAAAATTTGTCTTTGAAAATTTAGGGTAATGAAAGAACACCCTGGACTTATAATCAGTTGGAAGGCTTAAGATGGTACCTCATAGCTGCCACTTACTAGCTAGGTGATCTGAGTTTCACTTTCCTTATCTGTAAATGAGAGTAGTATCAATTTTCAGAGTGACAGTGCTGTTGTGAGGGTCCAATAAGAAACACATGTGAAACCCTTGGTAAACTGAAAAGATACATGTCCTAGTATTTTACATGTGTACAGGGCTTTCTAGAATTCAGCCCAAAGGCAGGCACATTTGAGATAGTAATCAGCAGGACGAGCTCTCACGCACTGGGGTTGAACCTTGTGACCTTAAGGAGTTATTTAACCTTCCTGAATCTCATTTATTTTTCTCATTTTCCAAGTGGGGAGGATAATAGAACTATCTCATAAGATCATGTGTGAATTAAATGAGACAAAGCAGATGACACTGTGACAGGCACAAGGTAATCATACACACATTTTACCTATTACTATTATTATCATCATACTGATTGGGGAAAAACAAGTCAACTTGATAAAAGTATTCTATGGTTATTTACTAATATTCATGTTATATACAGAGGAATCAATCTAGGTCCACAGACCTGGAGAGAGGCCAAATATCCAGTCTGTCGAATACTTTACAGTTTGTCCTTGGTCAGGCGCTGGAAAACTAAGCCCCAAAATGTACATTGTTAGGACAACTGTATAAATCCTATATCTTTCATAATCTTTCAGCTGATCCCATCTGATTCCAGGTGGACTGTCTGCAGAATGCCTTGTAAATAGATAACACAGCACCAGTTTGAGACAAGAAACAGATCAGAAACTGAGTCAGTATAAAATGCAGTTTCCACACTAAGTTGTATTAACAATGACCAACCACACTACAGCTAACAGACCAGACCGGGCTCCTCAGGGCTTTTCCTATTAAGATGTCCCTGGGAGGGAATGCTCACTAGGGCCCAGCACTCACCACCTCTTAGTCTGAGTATAATGCATTTTACCTCTTCCCTAGGACACTTGGCTAAGATTACATTCTTTCCTGATTATTACTATAACCTTCCTGGGATTAAAGGTTTGAGGGGATTTTTTTTTTCTTGCCAGTAGGAAAAACTAGATCCCTTGCCTTTTTCTGGTTAGGTTTTACATATGTACTTTCACTCTCTCATAGTTAATGTGGAGTTAGATGGAACCTGCTCAAGTTTAAAAATTCATTTTTGAATTGATATCAACAATATAAAGTTTCATATAAAAGAAATTGTCTTGGGTCAGTTATAAGTTATGGAAAAAAGTTAAAAATGGAAATATCTTGTCAGATTTGGAATTGAGGTTTATGAAAATGTTTTACTTTTTAAAATTCTGTTTCTAATTTGTGAATACTCAGTTCAGAGTTTGTAAACGTTCATTTCATATATTCTCTTTTTACAATCTAGTTTTTGCATAGGTGATATATTCACATGGTTCAAAAAATCACATGTGAACATATATTATGAAAAGACTTCCTTCAATTCCTGTTGCCCACATGCCCAGTTCCCATACCCTTCCCTATAGAAAATTTTGATAATTGGTGTTTTTTTTTCCTGCATTCTCTGAGCACTTCTTTGTACATATAACATGCAAAAGCACACAATTCTTCACCTGGCTTTACTCAGTAACAATATACAGTTTCCCATGCAATACTTAGAAAGCTTCCTCATTCTTTCCTTTTTATAGCTGCATCATATTTCATTTTAGAGACAGACTAATCCCTACTAGTTAACTTTAATGCCAGAGTACTTTTAGATTTACAGAAAGGTTGCAATAATATCACAAAGAGCTCCCATTTACCCCAAAGACAGTTTTCCCTGTTAACGTTGCTATATGGTACATTTGGCACAACTAATGAACAAATACTTTGGGGCGATTTCTTAGTTTTTATGGAAGACTTTTTCCCTCCCAGGATCCCATCCAGAATACTCCATTGCATTTAATCATCATGTCTCCTTGGACTGTACAGTTTCTGACATTCATTGCCTTTGATGGTTTTGACAGTTTTAAGCAATACTAGTCAGGTATTTTGTGGTAGGTCCTTCAATTTGGATTTGTCTGATATTTTTATCATGACTAGACAGGGGTTAACGGTTTTGGAGAGGAAGCCCACAGTGCCATTCTCATCACATTATGTCAAGGGTTTATGCTATTTGATATGGCTTCTCACCAACAGTGTTGGCCTTAATCACCTGGCTGAGGTAGTATTTGTCAGCTTCTCTACTGTAAAGTTACTGTACTTCCTCTTTCCATACTGTTCTCTTTACAGGAAAATCACTGTGTAGCCCATACATAAGAGATGGGGATTTGTGCTTCAACTTCTTGAGGGTAAACTATGTACATAAATTATTGAGAATTCTGTGTGGGAGATTTATTATACCCCAAGTCATTATTTATTCATTCATTCATTTATATCAGTGTGGATTCAAGGATGTCAATTTTACATTTTGGATTATAATTTAAAATTGTTTTTAAAATATATTTTTATTGATTTCGAAGGAGAAAGAAGGAGAAAGATATAAACATCAATGATGTGAGAGAATCATCGTTTGGCTGCCTCCCGCACAGCACCCCCCACTGGAGATTGAGACCACAACCCAGGCATGTGCCCTTGACTGGAATCGAACCTGGGCCCCTTCATTCCTCAGGCCGACACTCTATCTACTGAGCCAAACAAGCTAGGGCAATATTGTATTATTTTGTTCAAATTGTTCCAGCTTTGGATATTGGGAGCCACCCCATCATTTTCATTTTTGAGTACTTGCTTTTGGCCACTAACGTTGCCCCAGGCTAATCTTTTATGTCTTTACTCCAGGTCTACAGCCATTTTTCTAAGGAGCCCTGGTTCCTTTTACTGAAGAATAAAATTATAAGCTAAGACCTGGGTTCTGGGTATGTTCACTGCTAATAAGATGTCATTGCTTCTAGGCCCTCTCTGTGGTCAGAGCTAAGAAATATATGAGTGTATATGTATGCGTATGTGCACTAAACCAGCAGTCACCAACCTTTGAGACCTCACGGACCACCAGTGGTCTGCGGACCTCCGGTTGGCGACTGCTGCACTAAACTATCTATCTACACTAATAAAAGAGAAACATGGTAATTAGCGTACGACCGCTACCCTTCCCATTGGCTAATCAGTGAGTATATGCAAATTAACTGTCAGCCAAGATGGCGGCCGGCAGCCAGGCAGCGAAGCGAGCATGAGGCTTGCTTGCTGCGGACTCCAACGTTCCCCGCCTCACTTGCCGGCCTCTCAGCTGCAACTCTAAGCAACTATGTACTATGTTGCAAATAAGAAGCTAAACAAAACCCCAGAAACC
>NW_005357311.1:4763135-4784689 GCF_000412655.1 Myotis brandtii | reverse complement strand
GGCCCTGCTCTGAGCCCGACCAGGGGCTGCACCTAGGGATTGGGCCTGCCCTCTGCCACCCAGGAGCAGGCCTAAGCCAGCAGGTCGTTATCTCCCGAGGGGTCCCAGACTGCGAGAGGGCACAGGCCGGGCTGAGGGACCCCCCCCTTCCCCCCCTGAGTGCACAAATTTTTGTGCACCGGGCCTCTAGTCTATATATAAAAGGCTAATATGCAAAGTGTCCCCTCAGGAGTTCGACCGGGAGATTGGGAGTTTGATCACTCGCTATGATGTGCACTGACCACCAGGAGGCAGCACGAAATGAAAGAAGGCCCCGGAAGGCAGTTGGCAGCCAGGGAAGGGAGGCCCCCCACCCGGGATTGAGCCCCCATCCTGGCATGTGCCATGACTGGGAATGGAACTGGCAACCCTTCTGTATATGGGATGACACCCAACCAACTGAGCCACACAGGCCAGGGCTACAGAGGTTTTTTAATGTAGCAATAAAGAAGCATATATGTTTTCTTCCAGTTTTGTCAACTGAGGATGTTACCAAAATTTTGTCAATCTGATATATAATAAATTACATTTCTGTGTAGTTTCAATTTGCATTTTTCTTATTAATGTCAAGGCTGAACATTTCATTTGCTTAAGAATCATTTGCATTTATTTAGTCACATCCTTGGCAAATTCTTCTACTGCATTATTGGACTTTTTCTTCTGCTTCTGCATGCTCTTTTTTATAATTCAGAACTTAATTATCTGCTGGTGTGCAAGATGCAATAATTCCCAGTTTCTTATTCTTCTTTTGATTTTTCTTTTGGTGTTTTTGCTTTGCAGACTTTTAACTTTTATATATTAAATTTAACTACCTTCATCTTTATGGTTCTATAGCTTAGAGGCATAATTATAAATGTCTTCCTCATCCAAGGTTGTAAAGAAATTAAACCATGTTTTCTCGTAACATTTTTATAGTTCCACTTATTGTACATTTAAGTGTTTGATCCATTTGGAATGTATTCTGGTTTACGGACAGAGAGAAGCTGGATCCAATTTTATTTTATTTTATTCTAGATGGATACCTAGTTGTCCCAATATTACTTACTGAGTAGTACATTTTTTTCACCACAGATTTGAGACGTCATTTTATCAAATACTGAATTCCATTGTGTGCTTGAGTCTATTTCTAAACTTTTGGTCTTCCTGCTCAGTCATTCACCACTGTGTTTAAATTTTTGAGATTTCATAAACACTACTATATACTAATACTTCTAATAACATGCTACATCTTATCATACTTTTAAAAGACAGTTTTTCTGACTATTTGTATGTGTATATTTTCTGTATTTTTGTTAGAATCACCTTACCTAGTAACCTATCATACAGACAAAACATCAACAACAAAAAAACTGTTGGTATTTTTGTTGGAATATTAATATTTTTAATTAATTTAATGAGATTTAGCGTCTTTATGATGTTGAATCTTTCAATGACTGTTGTTTTTCCCAAATGTTGAAAACTTCCTTTGTGACCTTAAAAAAATGCTTATAATTTTTCTTTCTAGAAGATGTGCATTTGTTGTTGTTTTTTATTCCCACCTGAGGATATGTTTATTGATTTTAAAGCTTTTTTAAAAAATATTTTATTGATTTTTTACAGAGAGGAAGGGAGAAGGATAGAGAGTTAGAAACATCAATGAGAGAGAAACTTCGATCAGCTGCCTCCTGTACATCTCCTACTGGGGATGTGCCCGCAACCAAGCTACATGCCCTTGATGGGAATCGAACCTGGGACCTTTCGGTCCACAGGCCAATGCTCTATCCACTGAGCCAAACCGGTTAGGGCTGTTTATTGATTTTAGAGAGAGAGAAAGGGGAAAGGAGGGAGGGAGAGAAGGAAAGAGAGAGGGAGTGAGAGAGAGAGAGAAAAACACTGATGTAAGAGAAAAACCAATCAGTTGCCTCCCATATGCCCCCTGACCTAAGATTACACCTGCAAGCTTTTGGTGCACAGGACAATGCTCCAACTGAGCCACCCAGCCAGGATGCACGTGTGTGTGTGTGTGTATGTGTGTGTGTGTGTGTGTGTGTGTGTGTGTGTGTGTGTGTATTGTTGAAAGTATTACAGATGCCCCGTTTTCCCCTCCTTTGCCCCCTCCATTCACCTCCCACCCCACCCCAGGCCTTCATCACACACTATTGTCTACGTCCATGGGCTATGCATATATGTTCTGTGGTTAACCTCTTCCCATCCCCACCTTCGCCTCCAGCGAGATCTGTCAATCTGTTCCATGTATCCATGTCTTAGGACATGTCTTGTTCATCAGTTTATTTTGTTCATTAGCTTCCACATCTAAGTGAGATCATGTGATAGTGTGTTTTTAAATTTATTTCTAGGTAGTTTCTCTTTCTTGTCACAGCATATATATTTGCTTTCATTAAATCTTTTATCTTTATTTTTATACATATACATTTTTAAAAAGTTTTATACAATGAAATTGACTTTTCCTTTTGCTGTACAGTCTTATGAACTTAAACACTTGGATAGATCAGGTAACCACCACCACCACAATAGGATACAGAACAGTTACACCACACCAACAACTCCCTCATGGCCCAGCCAGAGTGGTTCAGTGGTTGGTTCGATTTCCTGTCAGAGCACATGCCTAGGTTGTGGGCTCAATCCCAGGTGTGAGGCGTGCAGGAGGCAGCCAATCAATGATTCTCTATCTCTGTCATTGATGTTTCTATCTCTCTCTCCCTCTCCCTTCCTCTCTGAAATCAATAAAAATGAAATAATAAAATAAATAAATAAAACTCCCCCATGCCTTTCATGGCCTCTTCCCATCCCAGTCTCTGGCAACCAATAATGTATTCTCCATCACCATAGCTATTATCATTTTGAGAACATCCTACAAATGTAATCATACAGTGTACAATATTTTGTGGCTAACTTCTTTAAATCAGTACAATGCTATTGAGATTCATCCAAACTTTTGTGTGTATCATGGTTCATTCATTTTTACTGGCAAGTAATGTTCCATTTTATGTTCATTGTATGAACACTGTTTACCTCTTCACCTATTGACAGACATTTGGACTGTTTTCAGCTTGGGGCACTTATGAATAGAGCAACTACAAAATATTCACGCACAGGTTTTTTTATGAACATGTTTTATTTCATTAGAATAATGCCTAGAAGTGGGACTAATGGGTCATATAATTTTATAAGAAAACTGCCAACCATTTCCCAGAGTGGCTGTGGCATTGGCAAAACTCTTGCTCTAGTTGCTCTGTATCCTTCCCAGAATTTGGTATTTTTTTTTATTTTAGCCATTCTAATAGGTGTGTAGCGGTATCAGAGTGATTTTAACTTACATGTCCCCAGTGGCTAGTGATGTTGAACATTTTTTCATGTCATTTTGCATCCTTTTATCTTCCTTGGTGAAGAATCCAAGTTAAATTCTTTGTCCATTTTTTAAAGAGAAACTTTATTTTAGAATAAATGTGTATTTATAGAAAAATTACAAAAATAGTACTGAGAATTCTTGCATACCTCATGCACAATTTCTCTTATTTTTAACATCTTACATTATGGTATATTTATTAAAAGTAATAAACTAAAATTTATACATTGTAATTAACTAAAGTTCATGTTTATTAGAGTTCCTTAAATTTTACTTAATGTCCTGTTTCTGTTCCAGGATTTCATCCAGGACACCACTTTAAATTTACTAGTCATGTCTCCTGGGGTTCCCCTAGAGCATTGATGGCGAACCTTTTGAGCTCGGCGTATCAGCATTTGGAAAAACCCTAACTTAACTCTGGTGCCGTGTCACATATAGAAATTTTTTGATATTTGCAACCATAGTAAAACAAAGATTTATATTTTTGATATTTATTTTATATACTTAAATGCCATTTAACAAAGAAAAATCAACCAAAAAAATGAGTTTGCGTGTCACCTCTGACACGCGTGTCATAGGTTCGCCATCACTGCCCTAGAGTGACAGTTTCTCAGACTTTTCTTGTTTTTAGTAACCTTATCAGTTTGAGAAGTATTGCTCAGATATTTTGTACAATGTTCCTCAATTTGGATTTGCCTGATGTTTTCCTCATGGTTAAACAGGAGTCATGGGTTTTGATGGCTTTGCTTAATTTTTTTAATGTTTTTGTTGATATTTTAGAGAGAGAGGGAGACTGATAGATAGAAACACTAATGAGAGAAAAACATCATCAATCGGCTGCCTCCTGCATGCCCTCTACTAGGGCTCAATCCTGCAACCCCAGGCATGTGCCCTGACTGGGAATGAAACTGGTGATCTCTTGGTTCCTGGGTCTATGCTCAACTGCAGAGTCACACTGTCAGGGCATCTGAGAGGGTTTGTTTTCTCACTGTTGAGTTTTCAGAATGCTTTACATATTATAAATACAAGTCCTTTGTCAGATATGTAATTTGTAAACGTGCTTCGTGTTTCCCATCTGTAGCTTGTCTTTTAATTCTTTTAACAGTGATGTTCATAAAACAAGTTTTAAAATTTGATGCAATCCAATTTATCAATTATTTTCTTTTATGGGTTAGGTTTTGCTGGTAATTTCTAAGAACTTCTTGTACAACCCCAGGTTGTGAAGATTTTCTCCCAATGTTTTCTTCTAAAATATTTACTGTTTTCTGGTGTATCGTTCTGTAAACATCAATTAGATTCAGTTAGTTGATGATGTTTTTCTTTCAGTGTAACTTGCTTGTGGTCCAATCAGCCTTTTGAATTTATAGGTTTTATCTTCTGCCAAATTTGAGACGTTTTTAACCATTATTTCTTCAAATGTTTGATCAGCACTGTACTCTTTCCTGTCTTTCTGGGACTCTGATAATATGGAATTAGAACTTTGATTGTCCCACAGGCTCTGAGGTTTGGTTCATGTTTTCTCTGTATTGTGCAGACTGGATAATTTCTATCACTCTATCTTCAAATTCCTTGACTTTTCCTTTGTCTCCTCTCCATTCTGTTATTGGTTTTACCCAGAAAGATTTTAATTATGATTATTATATACTTTGATTCTAAAATTTCCAGTTGTTTCTTCTTTATATCTTCCACTACTCTCATAATTCTTTGTATTTCAACATTTGTTTCAAGAACGTTCACTTGTTCATTTAAGCATTTTTATAATAGTTGTTTTGAAGTTTTTAGCTTATAATCTCAATATCCTATTTATCTTATTGTTGGCATCTATTTATTATTTTCCATGCAAGTTAGGATTTACATAGTTCTTTGTTTATTAAGTAATTTTGGCAATGTTGTTGAAAGAACATGTTTAAAGGAATGTAGTATTCACAGATTCTATAAACATTTGTTTCACAAGGAAAAAAAACAGCCAAAGTCTGTCTTTTTTATAATTTACTAAAAATTCCTTTTTGGAAGGTTGTGGTTTAACACTTGAAATTGAAACAATATTATATTATTTATCATGTCTCTTAATTACAAATTATGTATCTTGAATTATAGTACTGGAAAGACTGAATTCTCAAGACTAAGTACCTAGGACTTCAGTTTTTATTTTCACTTTATACCCTGTTTCCTATGTGCAGGATAATTGGAAATCAGTCAGTTATCATATTTGTTTTCATTACCAAGTATAATTATTTTATCTGCTATTGGTATAGTTATTTAACATGACACTAAATACTTAAGTAAAAGCAAAGATGAAATTCTCCCCCTACATATTTAAGTAAAAGCAAAGAAGGAACATAATAACTTCTTTTCCCCACAATGAGAACCACCAATTCTTTCCTTGTAAAGGGTGACTAGGAGCCATAAGAGTACACAGGGCATGAGTGGATTCTTTATAGTCTTGCTAACTCACTAAAAACTGCCCCGTACCAGTATAGTCAGAAATTGATACATAGAACAGACTAGGCCAGTGATGGTGAACCTATGACACGCGTGTCAGAGGTGACACGCGAACTCATTTTTTGGTTGATTTTTGTTAAATGGCATTTAAATATATAAAATAAATATCAAAAATATAGATCTTTGTTTTACTATGGTTGCAAATATCAAAAAATTGCTATATGTGACACGGCACCAGAGTTAAGTTAGGGTTTTTCAAAATGCTGACACGCCGAGCTCAAAAGGTTTGCCATCACTGGACTAGACTTTGTGTGACCACAAGGCATCCACAAATTTTGCTAGGATGATGGTAACAATTTTTTAGGGGGAGCAAGGTCTCTAACTGCTCAGTTAAAAACAAGAAAAAATAAAAACAAACAAGCAAAAAAAGGCAAACAACCAAAGAGAAATGAAACAAAGGAAAGGCAGAGAGGAGGGGGAGACAGGAGGAGAAAGAGAGAGAAAGGAGAGGCGTGGGGGAGGGCGGGAGAGAAAGGGGAAGGAAGGAAGAAGATGACTCCCAACTGACACTTTCAGTTGAGACACCAACACCTTTACATTTATTGTGCTCAGGGCCTTTTGGTTTCACAGTCTGAGGCCCAAATTCCAGTTCTGCCATTTCCCAGCTCTAGACCTTGTTCTCAGGACTGCCTGCTCAACTCTGAGACAGTGATTACCACACCCCTGTAGGAAGGAGATGCTCCGAGATTCAGTAATGTATGTTAAGGGTTAGGACCAAATACAGTACCTAGACCACAGAGTTGGCATTAAATAAAGTATATTTCCTTCTTTTCCTCCTTCAAAGAAGCAATTCTATTTATTCTCAAACAAAAGTTATCACATTTAAAATTGCTCCAGGGAAGAATTTGCAATCTGCCTGTAGTAACTGATTGCAATGTTATATAAGAAAAACAGTCACAAAATCTAAGTGTATGTGAGTAATGACTATTTAATGGGGGTTTGAGATTGACCAAAGTACTTCCTCTTTTAGTCCTCCTGAGATATTCCAGGAATATTTTTAGGTAAGATGAGATGAAAACTATTCAAACAATGAAAAAAATACCCAACTAGATCTGAACTACTTGATAATTTTTGGATAGATGCCACTGAAAAGATTTTAAAATGAAATGAATATATCTTTGGTAAATTAATTATTAAGAGACCTTTATATTGTTTAATATTATTTGAACTTTTACAACTTAATGAAAATATGACTATGGTTTTGCTACACCAAGGAAAAATATAATTTTCACTGAAGGAATCATAATACAATTAGGAACTTTGCTTGACAACACAATTTAAAGAATATTTCCTTTCTTTGAAAGAAAGAAGAAAGTACTTACCTCTAAGATTATGAAGCATGACATCTAGTAAAGTCATAAATTTTGAGTACTGCAGAACAGAAAAGTCCATGCCTCTAGCCCACAAAAATCCAGATACATAATAATCTAGTAGAATGGCTTCTTTTAAACAGGTTTTAAGATTTTTGAAATTCAGAAATGTGGCAAATTTTCTGTAACAAAAAGAAAAATTCAGGTAATGAAATTAGATTAAATATTGAACAGTCCCTTTTCTAAGTTTTAAAAACATACATATTTTTTGTAATGAAAATTCTATAATGCCTATAATCTAAAAATATTCATATCTAAATTCTAAGTCCAAAATGACATTCAAAAGAGCAACAGAGAGGGAGAGAGGGAAAGGGAGAGATAAGGAGGGACTAGGGAAGAGGGAAAGGGAGGGGCAAGAAGAGAGAGAGAAAGAGGGAGGACAAGGGGCAGAAGAGGGAAAGGGAGAGAGAGGAAGAGCATATCTCTATATATAAAAGGCTGAGTGGCTGACTGGCTGGTAGGAATGACACATACTGACCACCAGGGGCAGATGCTCAACACAGGAGGTGCCCTGTGACAGCAACTTTGCAGAGTGCCCTCTCACACTCTGGGACCCCTCGGGGGATGTCGGGCTTCCGGTTTCGGCCTGATCCCCGCAGGGCAGGCCGAGGGACCCACCTGCTGGGAGGACCCTGCTCACTCTGCAGATGCCCTTCGAGGCCTGGAGCCACCCCAGGTGCTGCAGGCCGGGGAGGGACTGCAGGAGGTTGGCTCCAGAGCATGTCCCACCCTTTTAGCCCAGTCCCACCCTGCCGGCCACCTTCTAATTAATTTCCTTTCAATGTGCACGAATCCATGCACCAGGCCTCTAGTAAAAATATAAAACCCTTTTTGGTCTTCTTGCTCTTCCTCTTCATTCATTTCTAATTCTCCTTCTCCTAGTCTTCCCTTCTCTTCTTCCATCTTTGAAGTATAGCAACTTAACTACTATTTTTTTTCTCTGAAATTCATTATCTTTTCCTATTATACAATCAAGTTTCTTTTCCTTCTGACAATGTTCTGGAATTAGATTGTTAAAATTTGTTCTTTTTTTTTTAAAATTCCAATTATGTATATTTACTCATTTTTTTTTCTATAGCTATAATTTTCTATTTAACCTTCAAAAATGTTTCATATCAATTTTCTTTTAATTTTATATACTTTTCTCATTATTGTATTCTAAGTCCCTCAGTGTTTTCAGAGTGTTAATTCTCCCTTGGGCTGCTTTATAAATTGTATCTCTGCAACATTGTTTTCTTCCTACTCTGTTTTACCCATTTTGTCACCTTTTATTTTGTATATCTTCCTTTAGTTTTTGTACTCTGATTTACCTTGTGGTGAATGCTTCCCATGCATTTTTTTAAATTCATGATAAATATTTTCCTTTTTTTTTTTACCTACTCATGGCTATATTTTTCTGATATATGTTTAATGTCTATGAGTTCTTTACCCTACTCAATTTTTTTTCCCCTTGCTATGTCTTGTATGCATATTCCTTATTTAGCACTCAGACCTGGCCATATTACAAGCTATTTTCTATATGACATAAGTTCATGTCAATGAGTCTAGTTTTATTTTTTTAATTAGTGGGGATAAAGAAGAAAGAAGTAAGATACGATTTCTTTACTATCACATAAACAACCTATTGCTTGTGAATATGGGAAGCATCTGCTCTCATCTCTACATCCTGTTCCTGTTGTTGTACCCAAGGCTTCTGGAAATGCATTTCAAGGTTTTCTCTTCCCCTAGGAGAGTGAGTATAATTTTACCTCAGTCTAGGGTCTTCAGATGTGTGTATATGTATATATGTGCTCCCTGTCCTTTCTCCTGCACTTCTGTTTCCAGCAGTTCATCTTCCTTCTAAGTGTACTCTTCATCTGCCATCTCTATGCTATGTATTTAAAAAATTAAATATTTGGCCTGAATAGTTACATGTATGCTCAGTGTTTGTATGTAAATGAAGGTAACTACTTGTGTAAGGATATTTTGGTGAAATTTCTTTGGCATCCTCCACCGCTGCCTCTCTCCGATATCCCCTGCACCTCTTCTCCTAGTACCATTTAGATGTTAACCTTCAATTTGAAGTGCAGGACTAAGTATTTAACATTTCTATTCTTGGTTCAGTTATTTCACCCCAAAGGAGATTATGCAGGGAAGCATTTGGAGCAAGATACTACTGTGGTTTGACTGCAGCTTCTATACCCTACTGTCAAATTTGTAAGCTTTTCCTCTGGGGATAAGGAGAGACGAAGAGGGGGAAGGGGAGAGATGGCCACATCTGTAGCATGAGAAAATGCAGGGAAAGAGAAAGATGCTTGATAGTGACTTAGGAAGTTTTGCCACACTGATAAGCGCTATAACTATCTCACCAAGAATTTCAGTAAAAATATTACATTATTCTTGCATGCTCTTGACATTGGAGTGCATTTTATTTTTTAAATATAATGATATGCAGAAATAAGCCTTAAGGCAAGAATTGAACAGCTCATGGAAGCCCCGTTATAGAAAGGTTATTAAAAGATCTCAGTGCTATTTCTGTATTTAAAGAGTTATTTTAAATGTTGTTCCTATCATTGTTTCAAACAAGATTTGAGTAGATCTGTTCATAAAATCAGAGTTACATTAAAACATAATTGATAGCACTTAGGAGACCATGAGAAATGTACCCAGACATTTAGCTTTACGTGAAGTATATTCCACAAATATGTTTTAATGGTCCTTTAATGTTTTACTTGGTTGGCTGCTTTCATGGAGTACAACTTTTAATTTTAAAAGGTAGAAAATGTGCTAATTTCCTATAATTTATTTTTAATAGGTGTATAGCTTTGCAAACTGTATGATTTTGGCATACTTCTGTCACTTAGTGACAGAATACCTAAATTATATTTCTGTTATGTTGAAAGGTATTTAATCCCCATTTATAATGACACTATTTTAACTGAAAAATGAATGATTGATTGTAAATATTTCAGGATTACTGTTACAAAATTCACTTAAAAAAACACACAAAAAATTACTTTGCAGAACAATGACTCCTGACATAACACTGGTGTCATTTATTCAAAATTGATGTCTTAAAATCTGAGATTACTTTAGGTGAATTCTATTAATGAGACAGTTTAAAAGGTTCACCTATGTTAAAGCTGCTTGTTTCTATAGTGCTAACTTCTGTATCAACATCTGTATCATTTCCTTTGTCCTAGACCTCACCTCTTAAAGATTAAAATACTTTCAGAATTTAGATCATAAACAACAAAAAGAGCCAATAATTGGAAAAAAAAAGATTGTCACCGAAGATATGATACACAGTACAACTTAAGATGCGGAAATAAGTCTAAAAATCATTTGTCTACAATACCTTTTATTTAATATTAATTGCATCTAACATAACATCTTTTATTTAATATTTTAAAAAATACTTTGTAAACGATATTAAATATGTCATTTGCATCACATTATTTTTTATTAAATAACTAACTTTTACATTTCAATGACCAACAACATTTGGGATTACTTAATAAGAGAAAGTAATATTTTACTTAAAGCATAAATAATCAGTGATGCTGATGAAATGAATGAATTTTACTAATCCCCAGGGGGAGGGCCACAGGTGGTTGGCCAACTGGCCCTGCCCCTGACTGGGGTCGGGGGGCTGATCTGGGGTGGGGCCAGGTGGGGGGAGGGGCTGCAGGAGGTTGGCCCCACTCCTGATTGGGCTGGTTCGCTGGCCACAGTGGGCGTGATAGCAACTGGTTGTTCCAGTCATTAAAGCGTTCCGGTCCCTGGCTTTTTATATATATAGATACTTATAAAGATGCAGAGAGTCAGTAGTATGGCCGAATCACACATCACCAGCATTTCCAGCAGGATTTGCAGGCGCTGGAGGTGAACAGCATCTTGGGAAAAGGCCTGTCACTGTCATTCCTCTGCTCTTAATATGCCTTCCCTTCTCAGACTTCTCTCCCAGCCAGTACATCTGTCATATTCCTTCTCAGTAGTAAATTACCTCTATTCCATAATATTTGTGAGATTTGCAAATGATAACCCCTGACAGAGTCATTTTCTATTTGCCCATTACAGTCCACAGTTCCCTGATAAAATGTGGAGGACTGGCCTGCAGAAATCTTACACAGGGACATTACGATCCAGAACAGCACATTGTCCCCACTCTCTACACATTACAGCCAATCGGGATTCCATTATTAGAGCTGATGATTTTTAAAATCAGTGGTTACTAAAAACACCATTTAGGAATTTGTGTGTTGGATATATCTGACTAGAGTTCAAAGTAAATGCTCTACTATAGAAATCAATGGTCTTAAAAATAATATGTACACTTATTAGCATTATTGCCTATAAATTCAGTTATATCACATTTTTAAGCAAATGTATAAAATCAGAGTACTCAATATAGCTTCATATCCAATAAAAATCAGAGGTGGATGGCTAATATTCAGAATTTCCAAATAAAATATACTATTAATATTACAGAAAATTACAAGTTATTCTTTTCAAATGACACAGAAGACCTAAAAGCTCTTGTAAATACTTATGGTTTTATGGATGAAAGAGAAAAATAGAAGACAGCATATGTTGAAGGCTGCTTTTAACAATAAATCTCTGCTCTCAGTTAATACTAACAAGTTAGTTGGCTTGAAATGCATTTCTCCCATAAAGCAGACTACTGAGTAGTGCAAAGTTAGTTGGTTAAGAATTTTTGTGTTCCAGAGTCTGAATATATATCTATATATAATATACAGTATATATATATTTAGAAAAAAGTTTAAAATGTGTAGTAGAATATTATGGTCATTTATAGATGCAGAGCTAGAACTGTTCTGCATTTGGTTGTAATACTGAAGTGCTTACTGTTGAACTCCATCTATGTCCTCTGCTAGCATTTCGGTGATTTGGGCAACTGAGAGAAAATCTGGAGACAGAAACTTGTCATGCTCCTGAAATTCAGCATCTCTCTACAGAAAACAAAAGTGGAATGAGTTATCTCAATCATATCTTTTACATATTAATCCCAAGGATATCAACATTTGTTCTTACTGTGAGACCAGGAAAATTTTTTTTAGAACAACACTCTCCTAGATAATCCTTTTCTGTTTTTAAGTAAAAATTGAATGGCTAGTCAATCTATCTTTTGTGCATACTTAAAACTGGGTAATGGTTTTCAATTAACAAATATTTTTTAATATCTGTGTGGAGAGCGGCTACAGCGTTCGGACAGATTCAAGCCTTGAACTGACTTGTGGCCAAGCCACATATAAGTCCCAGCTTGTAGGGCAAAGCCCTCCCAGCACAATTATAGCCAAAAGGCTATGATTGTAAGCTCGACCTTATAGTCCAACCCTGCATTCCTAGGTCGCCAAGGGATGTGGGCTGCAGGGGGTGCAGCAAGTGCTGCCTAAACAAAGCTTGATAGAGTTCAGAGAATGGCAACAACAGGAAAGAAGCAGATTTGAAATTCGCAAGAACACTGTAAACATCTTGCCCTTGTTTTGCTTTGTGTGATCTGACTATAAAATAAAGCTTCGGCTTAAAGGCTGTGTCAGTTTCCTCATCCAGGCACAGAGATCCACCTGGTCCCAACTGTATTCTCTTGTCTGTTTTCTTTAATCCTTCAACGCCCCTCCTCAGGTTCACCCGTGGCCGTGCTGGACTCGGTTCATCTACACATTCCTCATTGAACTTGGGGCTCAAGAGGAGGCAACGGCAAGTCAGAAAGACTTGCTATCCTCAAGAATCTTAACATCTAGTGGGAGGAACAAATTAAGGGTGACTATAAAATAAGAAAATAAAATGGTGAGCCATAAAAATGTGGCATTCAGTTCAAAAGAAGGAACAAGAATAGGAATAGGACAAGGAAAGTCTACAGACAGAAGGTCCAGGAATGGACTTTGTGAGATTAGGCATGCCCCAGGTGAATGAGCAGCAAAACCAACATGACAAAGACATTGATGTTGGGTACCAGTTCTGTAAATATCAAGTAATTCGTAATGGTACCTAGGTTACAAGTGGGGGACTAGTTGGACCTAAGTGGGAAGTTGCCAATGGGAACCTATTGTGGGAGATCTTAAATTTAATAATTCAGTAAATATTTATTAAATGATTACAGGATACGACATACTGTGCAATGAAACATAAATATTTTAAACCCTAGCTAAAGAATGACATGCTAAAGAATGTGTTCTTGCTAATAGAGTCAATAAGGCATCCATGAAGTTTTGAGCAGTGAATGGCATAAAACTGTGCTTGAAGGAAGGGTAATCTTTAGCAGGGGCAGAGTAAGGGCACAGAGGAGGAGCTAAATGAAAGGGTTGTTAAAACAGTTCAGGAATGAGGCCTTAGGCTGTACTAGGCTCCATGTAGTGCACTTTAAAAGAAAGAGGTGAATGCACCATATTATATATGGGGGACTAAAAGAGTGAAGAAGGAATGGAGATTCTGAGTTTCTGAAACAGGCGACTAGAAGAAAAAGGGCCTCCAATAGCATATATGCCCCTCTGTGTGACCTAGACAAAGGCATCCTCTCTAGGGGCAGCAAGTTAAGAGTCTTAAGGCTGGCACAGCCCTGGCCCAAGTGCAGCACTTGTGAAGACGGTATAGTTTCAGCTCCTGCTCAACCCTCAGCCGAGTCCTATTGTTTGGAGTACAACCTGCAAAATCCATACATGGTACTCTTGTTACACAGAATAGAAATAGGAGTTTTGGAAGATGATGCTAGTTTTAAAAAGGCAAGATAGTTAGTTTGGTTTCAGTGGTTGAGTTTAAGCTGCAATATGCCTATCAAGGAAGAAATGTGTACAAGTTAATTAGATATGCTGGAGTCAGAAAGGTCAAGTTTGAAGATCCTGGTTTAGGAATCCCTCGAATGTGAGAATGGATGGAACTGCCCAAAGCAGAGCAGGAGGAGAAGAGCTGTGAATGGGGGTGAAAGAGGAGACAGACACAGTAACAGCAACAGCTCCATAAAAATCAAGGATTGTGAGGTTTAGGGAAGAGAGGGGGCAAGTGTTTTCCATTCAACAAATAGTAATATATCCTTCCATGTGAATGGGCTCCAATAAATAAGAAAAGCAAAGAAATGCTTTGCTATAGTAAACAAGATCATATCACAATTTTTACTTATTCTTTTCCCAGAATAGAAAGATTCCAAAGCTGGCACTTACTAGGAATGGTAATCAGTTTAATGATTGTATTTAAATTAGGTTATATTTTTGTTTTTAAATATCTAACTTAGAATTAAAATATGCTACTTCATTAGCTATCTTTTTTGTAATCTAGGGTTAGAAAATTAACCTAAACTACATCATTCTATTAGATTATAATCTCAATTAAGCCAAAAATACCTTAGCACCTAATATATAATGTCTTGCACCTAGTAGGCACTTAGATACTTGGAAATTGAATTAAACACACTCAGTTTTTAGAAAGGATAGTATTTTAGTCCACAATATATGGCTGTATATTTGTTAAAATGTTTGTTGGTTATATATATTTTTCTTAGTAGCAGTATTCCTGTACTGTCAAGCCCATTAGATTATGAATTCCTCAAGGACAGTCATTCAATCTTTTACTTCTTTTGAGAATTCTGAAGATCCTACCTATGTCAACATAGGTTGTTAATAGGCTGCCTGAATTCATCTCCATCATTTGATGACACTGTTGAATGATGCAGCTTAATGAAAAGCAGGACTTAGATTTGGAAATCTCATGAGGTTTGCAAATGATTAATTTTGTGACTTACAGCAAGTCATTTGAACCTAAATTTGAATTCATGTTAAAAAATCATTTTGATATGTTTTAATATATACAAGATTGCTATCATTATTAATAATGAATAAATATATACATGAAAGGTTCATTATAGAGATATTTAGATCAATTTTCTTAGATTTAAAATTTTCTGGATAGAAAAAAATATGTCATACAAGAACTATATGAAAAAGAATACAATACTCAACCTTTTGTATAATAACAGTTCTAGCTAAGATGCCTACGATCAGTGCATTTTTTACTAAAACTTGATAGCTTAAGATAATAATCTTATAGGAGGGTTTGCCTCTGGTTTCTTATTTTCTTTGTTTAAATTGAATTCCTGGACCTATTTTAAACTAGAGCTCTTTTTTGTTTGTTTATACTCTGCCTTGCATTAGAAAGGATACAAGGTGGTTAAAAATCTTTAATCTTTTAACACATACATTCTCATTTGTACAAATCAAACATATAATAGAAAATTCATGAATAGGCTAATAAAAATGTGGATATGTAATTGTGGCTTTCTCTGTAAAATTACATCTCTGACTAGGAAAATCTGTAAGCTAAACTGCACTGTAACTCATTTTATTCCACCACCTGGTGGATTTTAGCAGTTATTCCAGAAGCAATAAAATTGAAAGCCTGATATTATTTGCCAGATAATGTTTTCTCTGAAATTTTTCTCTAATGTCACCTAAACCCTGTATACATGTCTTCCTTCTAGAATTTAAGGTTTCTGGGGGTATATTTGTATCCATCACTGACAGTGTCTTAAAAGATTATTTTTTTTAAATATATTTTATTGATTTTTTACAGAGTGGAAGGGAGAGGGATAGAGAGTTAGAAACATTGATGAGAGAGAAACATCAATCATCTGCCTCCTGCACACCTCCTACTGGGGATGTGCCCACAACCAAGGTACATACCCTTGACCGGAATCGAACCTGTGACCCTTCAGTCCGCAGGCCAATGCTCTATCCACTGAGCCAAAGCGGTTGGGGCAAAAGATTCTTAAGGAATGTTCATTAAAAGAAAAATACATTTCACCAAAAATGACTACAGAGGCATTTCAGTCATACAGTGGTCTACAATTTCCACATTTTAAAAGACTTTCTTCAAGCCTGAAAATAAATGAACTAAGGAGCAGCACTGTGTTGAACCATGTTGGAGCCTGAGGCAAAAGGGGGGAAAAAATCAGTAATACTAATGCTGTCTTTATTTAAAACTTTGACCATTAGGGATTTTTTTTGCATTAACTTTGATTTTTTAAAATATTGCATTAAAATATAATTTATCTTGACTACTGAATTTTTTTGGCACCCTTAAATTTTGTGCCCAAGAAGAGTGCATCACTCACCTCACTATAGTCCTGACCATGCTAAAGAGCCAATTTAAGAAAAAGAAGGAAAAAATAATTGAAAAAAGGATAAGTTAAAGCAACAGCTAATTCTTTAAAATAATAAAACAGGCAAATCTCTAGCAAATGTGATTAAAAATAAAGAAAAAATATATGCATGTAAGTGGAAATACATTTTAACATTACAAGGAAATGGGTGATTTTGTAGGATTACATAAGTTATCAAACTTGACTAGGGTAAGAGAGAACTGACCAAACATGAACTAAACGGAAAGTCTACTTTTTAAAAAGTCACCATGCCCAATAGTTTTACACTTGAAGTGCTCCGTAATAAACAAGAACACAAATTCTGTTAAGTGTAATAATTATAGACTGTAGATAACTCATTTTTAAGAGCCATCATAATCTACACACAAAAACCTGAACTAGCACAAAAAGAAAATTATAAACTGAAATCATTAATAAATTCAGATGCAAAAATTCTAATTAACATACTATCTTAGAAAACTGAATCCAGAAATGTTCTAATAGAACAATAAGCTATCATTGTGACCAACTTAGGATAAATTCAGAAATGCAAGGATGGATCATCATGAATAACTCTATCATAACTTTATATGTATATAGTTGTATATAGGAACTAAATCTTTAGATCCATTGAATTGCATTTATAATGCAGGAAGGATTGAATTTTTTTAAATTTGAAGGTTTCCAATAAGTCTTCTTTTTATCAACTCTTGTTATTAAACTTTTGATAGTTTATAATTTCTTTAGGTCCTATGCCTTATTATATTCAAAACCAAGATCTTGCCATTTCCATTTCTAATTAATTTCTAATATAGGGAATAGCAATTGGCCTTGTATTTTTATGTTATACGTAACGACCTTATCAAATTTTGTATTAGTTCAAACCATGTTAATACAATGTCAGGTTTCTTAGGTATGCGACCATGTAATCTTCAAATAAAGTGGTTTTTTTTAATTTAATTTCTAATACTTAAGCCACATATTTAGTTTTCTTATTTTATTAATTAGAAGTTCTATAGTATGTTGGATTACAATAATGTTACTAACCAGAATTCCTTTCTAGTTTCTGGCTTTTATACAAATGGCTTTAAGTATTTCACCATTCAATATGATGATGTTTGGCAAATAATTTCTTCTTGTTTAGCTATTCTTTTCTAATCATATTTTACTGAGAGTTTTGTCACTGAATTCCAGCAATACCTGTTTTATAAAATATATATATGAATTCTCTATTCTATTCCACTGACTACTTTGTCTATTTTTGTGTCCATTCAGGGATACTGATCCTATATAACAAAAGCCTAATATGCTAAGTGTCTGGTCATCTGTTCAACCAATCAAAGCGTAATATGCTAATGATATGCTAAGGCGGCTCAACCACTCGCTATGACATGCACTGACCACCAGGGGGCAGATACTCCAACCAGTAGGTTAGCTTGCTGCTGGGGTCCTGCCGATCAGGACTGAGCAAGACGGGCCAGACATGCCCTGGAGCCCTCCCATGGTCCCTCTCCGGCTGCCAACCTCCCGTATCCCTCCCCCACCCCAATTGTGTCCTCTCACAATCCAGGACCCTTCAGGGAATGTTGGAGAGCTGGTTTCAGCCAAATCCGCAGGCCAGGCCCACTGGTGCACAAATTCATGCACCAGGCCTCTAGTAATGTTATAATGTGATAGTGGTAGTCAGTCCATTCTCTAAGAACAGAGAGGATAGTTAATTTAGTTAAGGAAGCTAATTTAATTGATGGTTCACATCTAGAAGAAAACAAAATGAAATCCTCATTTCAAATAAATAAAATATATCTATCAAACATTAATTTTAGCTGTGTTAAAAACCTAACTTTAGTATATTAAAACTTTAAGTATTAGAAAATGATTGAAGATTATTTGTGCAACCTGAAAGGGAGGCTGGAGGGGAGAGAAGAAGTAGGACTTTTAAAATAAGACAGGAAACGCAAAGAAATGCCCAAATGTTTGTCAATATTTTCATATCCACAGCCACTATTCCCAGAAGTTCTCAGCGTCTGATAAATAATAATGTTGTATAATAACATTTTGAGGTACATTAGTAGCATTTTCTCAATGATATTTTAAGGAATATTTTGGAGACCTCCCCTTGGTCGTGCATAGGTTGACCTACTCTATGTGCTGTGAATGGCTTTAATAAATAACTCTTGAGTAATATTGAAATAGCAGAAACCTCATCATTTTGCTGTTCATGTTAAGCCCAAAGTGTTTTCTCTCTAACCTGTCAGAGGGGGGGGCTGTTTTCAAGTTCTGTAGAAACCACCTACAGTAGAGAGAATCGTCAATGGCCTCCTCCAGGACATGATGAGATCTCTAAGACAAATGACATTCACCTTTCCACTCAAGATTATGTAAGTGTTCTCCTGTGCTGATAAAGCCCAGAAAGCAGTAAGAAAGTGTCATCTATCAGGAGATATGGTGACACTAAGGGACATTATTCAGAAAAAGCAATTGGGTGGGAAATAAACATTTACATTTTCTTTTAGGTCTCTAATATGAGTTGAAGTATAGTTCTTTTAAGTATACTACTTAAATAATTAACTTTCCTAAATAGTGTTTTCAAAAATATTAAGAAAGTCAGTTTATGAATAAACTAATAATAAAAGACTGATGACTGAATTCCTAGTTTTCATTTTTAAATTCAATTACAAATTCACTTATAAATTCCTTTCACTTGTGTATAAACATATATATATCTACAGCAAATATTTATTTTCAGATTTTTGATATTTTTCTGTTCTTGTGCATTGATACATATATCTGCTAAAAGTTTGGTCTTACCTTTTGCAAGGAGTCATTTACTCCAATGCTATTAAAGAACCTGGAATGTTAAATTCAGAGAGTTGGCAAGAAGAGTTTATACAATGTCATAGGAAAAATATTTTCCTGGACCTGCATTTCATGTCTGCTTGTTCACAGTATCTGATCAAGTAGATTTTAGTCTATGATAACTACTATCTCTCCTGGCATATGTCAGTCCACCTATGATTTTAACAAGTTATATTTTATTGAGTGCTTACTATGTGACTGCAGTAATTGGTTGTTTTTATTCTAGGTGTTGGCAACAAACAACAAATGGGAAACCTGAGACTCCTGGAAGCTTATGTTGTATTTCCAATAGACTTGGCAAGAAAAGAAATTTCACTACTGCTTGGCTGAAATGACTCCATGGTCTACTGGCTAAGTCAATTTGGATACCGAATTTATTAGAAGTGACACCATAAGGGACCAAGTCTCAGGGGATCAACTCTGGAAAGAATCTGATCTGAGAAGAATCTTTCAGTATCTAACTGAAAAGCTGTGGCCTTGGGAAGACTCCAAGAGAGAGAGGTTTTGCCATCTTTTCCATCTCACCCCTGAGCCCTCCAGTCAGCACAAATGGGAGGCTGGCAGAACTTGTCATTCTAGTGAATGACACAGCTCTATGGACCAACTCTCTCCTCTGTGAACTACAGGAACTCTGCCTCCATTAGACAGTGCTAACATGGTAAATACTCATCTAAGGCGTATAACTAGCTCATTCCTCTGCCTCATCATCCATTATAAAAAGTGAATTTTTTCCCCTAGACCAGTGGTCTGCAAACTCATTAGTCAACAGAGCCAAATATCAACAGTACAACGACTGAAATTTCTTTTGAGAGCCAAATTTTTTAAACTTAAACTATATAGGTAGGTACATTGTTATTAACTTAATTAGGGTACTCCTAAGGCTTAGGAAGAGCCACATTCAAGGGGCCAAAGAGCCGCATGTGGCTCGCGAGCCGCAGTTTGCCGACAACAGCCCTAGAACATGGTATTTATTTGCATCTTTAAAAACCATTGTGGGGTATTTCTTTCTTTTTCTTGAGTACAGATACATTAAGACCTCAAATTATCTGTCTTCTTAGAAAGGACATTATCTACATCAGTGATTCACAAAGTGGGCGCTACCGCCCCCTGGTGGGCGCTGCAGCGATCCAGGGGGGCGGTGATGGCCACAGGTGCATTTGGGGGCATATATCTTTCTGTTTAATTGCTATTAAAATTTAAAAAAAATTAATTTCCAGGGGGCGCTGAGTAATATTTTTTCTGGAAAGGGGGCGGTAGGCCAAATAATTTTGGGAACCACTGATCTACATGGATACGTACACTGAAAATTACGTATTGTCATAAGTATGTTTTTATATATATTTAACAGAAATGTATTGGGAAATTTCCTATGCCACTTTTGAAATTGTATTACATTAGAGATCACAAGGGAGTAACAGGCAGTTTATCACATAAGATGTGTTTTTAAAGTACGCTAATTTCAAAAGGCTCACAGGCGAGACAGCATGCCTTAGCGGTCTGCAGATAGTAATGGGAAGGATCTGGATTGGGAACAACTTTGCATACCTCTGAGCAAGGAACTGAATTCTTGGCTCTGTGTTTATTTATAATATTGCAGCTAATACTTCTGCACAGAGAACGTTGTTTAGGCTAATGAGGGAGTTGAGCATACAGTGTTAATTACAACATTATTTACCTTTGGGGGGCCTTAAGAAACTGAAAAACACTTCATAGGAACAACATGGCGGGCTCAGTGTGTGAAGACAAACATTTTCTTAGTGACATCTGGCATAGCAGGTATGTTCTTAATAAATATCTCAGGATACCAAGCTTATGAGAAATTAAAGTTACCTAAAGGCCATCTATGATTGAGAGGTGATGTTGGGCGGGGCCTAAAGGTAAGTCTTTATTGTGCACAGGACACCACAGGGGCCCGAGGAGGTGAACTAACTTCCCAGGAGACAAGCTGATGATGAGCAACACAGCCACAGCCAGAAGGTCAATTTTCCAGGGATGCCTCCTTTGTCCTACCTCTTATGTATTTATTTAGAGAAATGGTAAAATAATAAGGGAAAAACCAAGCCCCAGCCTTCAAACATTACTCAATCCAGTATTAATGAAGAGTTAGTCCCTGACACCTTTTCAACAATCGGAACTGTGATCGTTAAAAAAAAAAAAATTAGTAGAAATTTCCAAAAGGGACTGATGGCCTCCTTCAAATGCCAAAATCCCTCTGTAAGTGCAGAGAATCCGGGGAAACGCGCGAATTGGAGATTCTTTGGGCCTAAAACCAAAGCAGCCCAAGAGGAACCACCAGTTTACCCTCGAGGGC
>NW_005357311.1:4737551-4762783 GCF_000412655.1 Myotis brandtii | reverse complement strand
GAGCCCAGGCTGCAGGCGGGAGGGGTGGGACCTGGCGGTGGGAGCTGAGGTCTCAGGCGGGTCGGGTGGGGGCACTGCTGGGAAGGCCCTTTGGATCTTTGAGTTGAGACAGTAAGAGTGAAAGCAGGGGCAGCAATTTAAATGAGCTCATATGTGGAAGTTTCTTATGCCAATGCATGAAGTTCTCAATAAATAGTTAAGTGAGATATATTATTGGAACTTTACCATAGATTGACATTTTTTAGTGTCCTTACCTTTCAGAGATACAGACTGAAAGATTTATTGATGATGAAATGATATGTTTGGATTTACTCCAAAATAATAAGGGGAGGAGCATGGGAAATGGGTGGAGGAATAGAAAATTAATCAAGATTGAGTACATGGTGGTGGTGGTGGGGGGTGGTGGTCACTATATTATTCTTTCTAGTGTATATATGTTTGAAATTTTCCATAATAAAACATCTAAAAACAATATAGCTATTGGCCTTATGAGTATTCCTTTCTGGGTAATTCCTGCTTTGAAAGTGAAATGTACTTTGCTTGCAATCACCTGCATAGGAATTGCTGTGCAGGAAGCTTCCTGGAAAAGTCAGGCATCATTTGTGTGCTTCAATTTCCTCATCTGTAAAATGGGATAATAACTGCCTCACAGCATTACCATGAGGATTTCACATGTTAATGTATGGGAATGTCTAGCAGGGTGTCTGGCACCTTCAAGTGTTAGATATTGTTAGGATTAGGATTAGTTTGAGTAATTTCTCCTGATTGTAGCCCATCGTGAATACAGCTGCCAGGATAATATTTTCCCATTGCCTTTCAGACCAAATTAAACACGTTAGCTTTACATAACCTCCATAATAGTGCCTCTAATTAAAATTGTCTCACAGTTCATGTTATGCACACAGTTTGTATTTTCATCTGGTGTTCATGAATTGTCTCTGGTTTTGTGTATGTTTGGCCAATTTTTCAAGTGGATTGTAGTGGTATTTTCATTCTTAAAGAAACTGGTTTAGTTCTTAAAACACTATTCATTCAACAATGCATCTATGACTTCCAACCCCCTTTAAAAAGGACTACCTCAATTAGTGGAAATACAGTCAATTTTTAGTGATTGCAGAGTTGATACAAGAGCTACCTAGCACCTTACAAACTCATTACAATGTGTATTTATTTGATTGTTTCCTTCTGATGGCTACTTCAAAGACACTGAAAATAGCAAGTCACCTTCTGCGAGGTAAAAAAAAAATTTTTCTCTCCACTTTCCTTAAATTTAGCATTTGGTAAAGTGCTAAAGCGCTTATTTCTCTAAAATACAGTTCTAGTTTCCTCAAAGATCTGATTTGTTTTTCTTGCCTTTAATTTTTCCAAACAGTCTTTGACAGTTTTTACACTCCTGCTCCCCCTTTTTTTGGACCCCAGAACTAGATGGAGTACTCCATTAAAGATAAAGTCAATGTTAACAGAGATAGGAAGGGGGGAATTGTTTTGTAGGAATTCCAATTTTACTGTATCTAATGTTGCAATTTATTGGAGAAGTCAGTTTTGAGGAGGTAATTTAATCTTGTGCGGCTCAATTAATTTTTGCCCAGTAAGGAGTGGTGTTGAAAACCCATTAGCCTGAAGGTTATTTTTAATTTTCACAAGTCGAAGCTGATTGTAGTCTCCCACTTCTTTCATAGGGAGGTGCCAACAAGGAAGACACATCTCAGTAGATGATATGCCTTCTTACATGGGAAAGTCAGCCGTCTTCCTTCTCAGGTCTTTTTTGAAGATAAAGGCTTCTAACCAAAGCCTGCGAAATTCCATTTGTTATCTTAGTTTATTGTTTCAGGACTGGAAGAGAAAAGGAAACATATGGGTTTTGTAGTTTACAATTACTTTTTTTAAAGACCTCTGACTTTTACCTCATTACAGCAAAATATGGGGTAGCTTAAGATATTATTGTTTGATCAATTGGTTTGGTCCCTGTACCAATGAAAGTACTCCAATGAGTAGTACATTTTACAAGTGGAAAATTAGATGTTAAAAAAAACACCATACTTTTATTTATTTTGTATTTTAAATCTTTATAGTTGAAAGTATTACATATGTCCCTCTTTTCCCCCCCATTTACCCATTCTAGCTCGCCCCCGCCTCCCCCCACGCCTTCACCACACTATTGTCTGTGTCCATGGATTATGCATATATCCATATGAGTTCTTTGGTTGATCTCTTCCCACCCACCCAGACCTTCCCTCTGAGATTCAACAGTCTATGCTTAAAAAGACTATACTTTTAAATACCAGAGACACATTTTTAGGAAAGGGCTAGATACTTCTATGGTGGATATGGATGGGCTAGTGTGGAAATAGGTGACAATGAAAACTGAGATTTCAGCTGTCTTCTTAGGATGAGGAAACATTTCTGCTCCGCTCTTCATGGTTCCTAAGTTACTGGCTCATTTTAAGTATGAATGAAGTTCTTTAACAATACATGAAATAATGTCCCTAATGTGATTAATGACCTATTAGTAGTTCAAGCACTGTGATTCCTGGAGTAACACCCCTGATAGTCTCAAGTGGATAAAGCTAAAAGAATTCTAATTTGTCCCTTAAATGATACTGAGAGGCCACAAAGTTCTGGAGGTAGAATTTACATAACACATTGTATCTTAGTCTTGAAATACCTTGAAATTGTTAAATGTAGGGAAAATATATAAAGCATTTTAATTTGTGAATAAAATTTAGTCTTTGTTTCATATTTAATTTTTAGCAGAGAAAGTATTCCAATAGCTAATTATTCTTGAAATATATTTAATTTTCTTAAATCTTTACCTAATCCTTAAATCTGGTCTTCTTATTTCAATCAAGTGCCTTAATCTGTTCAAGTCATATATGAGAACATTTTAAAGTCTAACCTTAATAAAAACACTTTTAAGAGATGGCATAGTAAACCTACTGTAGCAGAATGCATTCTAAGACGAAGGGAGGTAATGAATTCTAGTAAAGGGAGGTAATGAATTCTAGATTAAGGGAGGTAATGAATTCTAGTAAACAGTTGGTATAATTTTGACAGTGTTCATGTAATACTGCAATTTGTCTTCAAAGCTCTACTCTCCCATTGTGGGTATATCTGTTTATTCCTTTTACAGTGGGTCCTTATAATCTTCACATGAAAATTCAAAGTTTCCCCCCCAAATCAGAAAATACTCTCTTTTCCTAATCCAGACACGTCTTTCAGATAGTTTTGTAACGTGATCCTTTTCTTCCTGATCAACTTACTGAAAAAGTGGACTCTTATTCATCAATCTCTATGCCCTGCCATCAGTCTCTTACCTCCTGTGCTCTCCTAAAGCTGTCCTGTCTTTCCTGGTATGTGGACATTCTCTGTTTGCCCTCTTATCCACTCTACCTTCTCCACTTGACAATGTGCCCTGGAAGGCTGACCCTTATGAACTTCATCAGCTGGATTTGCCACATTCCTTGCCCTCTGACTTGTTTGTGGCTGGGTTTGGTCAAGGGGAACACCAGCAGGAGGTTGGAGAGGGGATGGGTGAGGTCAGGGTCCACATTCTCCCTGCTGTCTCATGCAGGATTGTAGGTTGGGATTAGCAAGTTCCTACAGCAAAGCTCTTGAAGTCCACTGCATGTCCCTCAGCTTCCCCACAGCTATAGCCCTCTCTGGATTTCATAATCATCACCTCTTTGCCCTTCAGGCCTAAGGGTGGTAATGGTGCCCTCCTGATGCTAGCCTGGGGTTGCCTCCCCTTCCCTTGTTGGTTCCCTTATGTCTGCCCACATTTTTACAAGTAGCTCCTTTACTAAACTATTCCTTGTTCTCATCTTTATGCCATTGTTTCCTGTTGGTACCTTGACTGATATTAGCAAAAATGAACTCTAAAGCATTTAACATGGAAGACTAAGTCTAGCTTGTTTAACACCAATGTTGCCCACCACTTAGTTGTCATGCAATGAGCAATTATCTGGATAGAACTGCACCCCACCTCTATCCATTTTCCACCAGGCGGCACCACACCCAAGTTCCACTGCCTTCAGAATTGATGGCAGACAGAGGGACTCCTCATGGGACCTGTACTAGCCATGTCCTGGGCAGCTCTCTATCTCAACTTGTGTAAACTGCTGGCTCCCCAAGTCCTAACTTTCTGATGTTGAGCAGTCTGTTTAGTTATCTGGTTGACAAGACTTCTTGAAAACCTGACCTATAAAACTACAAAATAGCAGATCACCTGGGCCCTGGCATGCCTCTCCATGGATGATGGAGAGTGTGGGGAAGGAATAGTGCCTTTCTCTTCTCTTTCTTGCAGATTCTGGCCTTGGAGCTTTGACCTTTTCAATAAAACTTTATCCTGTGTCATGTGATGATGTGGTATTCAGGAGGGACATACCAGGCAGGGGAGGTTGCTTGTGAAAATGCATGTCATTTACAGATGCACACTGAAATTTATAATCTGTATTTGCGCACAAGTTAATTATTTTCACTTACAAGTTGTTCTTTGTTGTAGTATTTGCTGTAGTATTTTCATCATTCCTTTTATGCTTCATGAACTACTGTTGAGTCATCAATTCATATTTGTGGATTGGTACTTTAATGCAAAATACAAGTTAAAAAAACCTGAGCAATGACTTAATATATATTAAATAAAAATGCTTCCCCTGACAAAGAAAATGTACCTGTTTCCAGAGCACTATCCAAGGCAGACTGACTCAAATTAAAGTGCAAGCAGAATCTTTAGAAACATGAGGTGAATTACCCATAAACATTTTCTTTAAAAATAAAAATTCATCCTACATTGTATATTTGTGAAATATGTGTTATCAAAATAGTTTCACTGATTGTTTTTCTTCTAACTCCACCTACCAGTAAAAGCGATTGGGTGCCACTCATTAATGGCAGCGGACTCCCATACTCTTTGAGTATGTTTTTCAGAATACTTATCCTGGGTTCTTCTGGAAAGTACCTTGTCTGAGCAAGCATTGCCCCTGTCTGTGTACTACCTCCCACCTGATCCACTTTTAAATGTAGCAAGTCTAATTTTACCTGTTTTACATAATAGCTTTCTGGTAAATTTCATTAGAAGGGAGGGTTTTGAGTTTCAAAAAGTTTGAAAGCCAGTGGATAATCTCTAAGGGAACTTTATCTCTGAAAATTTGATTACATTATAATTTCCCAAAGCATTCATTGTCAGAAACATTCACTGACAAATACACGATGCTATTAAACATTTCTGATGAACATGCATGCTTATGATTCTAGGCAAATAAAATGACATACATTATCTTCTTTAATCATTAGAATCCACTATCATGGTATTCCACACAGCATTGCCTTTTTCCTCATTATTTATTTATTTATTTATTAAAAATCTTTATTGTTGAAAGTATTACATATGTTCCTTTTCTTGATCAAAAAATATTTCACAGCAAAAGAAATGTGGCAATGGGCCACTGCTTACGGATTCCCTGGTCTTACCATGTTCACCTCCAGCTGGAGGTAGACTTGACGGACCAGTGGAATGGCCTTTGGAAGACTCAGTTACAGCACCAGCTAGGTGGCAATACCTGGCAAGGGCTGAGGCAAGATTCTCCACAAGGCTGTATGTGCTCTGAATCAGCATCCGGTATGTGGTGCTGTTTCTTCCATAGCCAGGATTCATTGGTCTAGGAATCAAGGAGTGGAAATGATTATTATCCTATTATTATTCTAATGACCCACCAGCAACATTTTTGCTTCCTGTTCCCATGACCTTATGCTCTGCTGGCCTAAAGGTTCCAGAGGGAGAGATGCCTCTATCAGGAGACAAAAATAATCCCATTGGACTGGAAGTTAAGACTGCCACTTGACCACTTTGGCTTTCTCATGCTCCTAAGTCTACAGGTAAAGAATGGAGTTATGGTGTTGGCTAGGGTGACTGATCCTGACCCTTAAGGGGAAATGAGGCTACTGCTCTACAATGGAGGTAAAGAAGAGTATATCTGGTATACAGGAGACCCCTTAGGGCTTCTCTTAGTATTACCATGCCCTGTGATTAAGATGAAAGGAAAATTACAACAACCCAATTCAGGCAAGACTCCTAATGGCCCAGAGCCTTCAGGAATGAAGGTTTAGGTCACCCCACCAGGTAAAGAATCACAACCAGCTGAGGTGCTTGCTGAAGGCCAAAGGAATACAGAATGGGTAGTGGAAGAAAGTAGTTATAAATACTATGACCACTAACCAGTTACAGAAACAAAGACTGTAATTGTCATGGGTATTTTCTCCTTATTTTGTTATGAATACATGTGTGTTTTCTTTTTTTAATTTTAATTAATTAATTAATTTTTTAAATTTAAATTCTTTATTGTGTAAAGTATTACATAAGTCTCCTTTTCCCTCCATTGACCTCTCCCCAGCCGCTCCCACCCCCCAGGACATGCCCTCACACCCGTACTGTCTGTGTCCATTGGTTATGCTCATATACATGCATACAAGTCCTTTAGTTAATTTCTCACCCCCACCCCCTTCCTCTGCCTTCCCTCTTAGGTTGGTCATGTGTGTTTTCAATAACATAAAATGTATTGACTTTATGTCATAGTATTTACATATTGTTAAGTTTACATTAGAGTATTTAAGTTACAGGATAACAAAGAGAAGATTAAGCATCACTCAAAGACTAACTTCTGGGGAGGGGTTAGTGCATTTTCAGTTGGACAAAGGATGGTTTTGAATCATGTTGGGCGGAATTTTGACTGTGTTATTTTCTTGATTTGGAGTTGAAGTATGGTTTAAGGAGGTGTATGCAGGTGACAAGTTGACAAGGGATGAACTTGTGATGGTTGATTTTATGTGACACCTTGACTAGGTCACAGGCTGCCCAGATATTTTGGGAAACATTATTTCTGAGTGTGCCTGTGAGGGTGTTCTGGATGACATTAGTATTTGAACCAGTGGACTGGGTAAAGAAGATTGCCCTCCCATAAGTGCCCAAATAGAACAAAAAGACAGAAGAAAATGGAATTCACTTTCTATGCCTGACTGTTGAGCTGAAATATCATCTTTCACCCTCGGACTCACTTTGCGAGTTACACCATCGCTCCCTTGGTTCTCAGGCCTTCAGTGTTGGCTTGGAACTATATGACTGGCTTTCCTGTGTCTCCATTTTGCAGAAGGCAGATTGTGGATGTCTCAGTCTCCATAATCATGTGAGCCAATTCCTCAGAACAAATCTCTATGTGTTAAGCACATATCCTATCAATTCTGTTTCTCTGGAGAACCCTGACACATACAATGGTGTTATTTTGTTTTACAGATGAGGACATTGAGGCTCAAAGGGCCAAGGTAACTGATCTAATGTCTTGTGACTAAGTAGAGAGCATGCAGGCCCAGGTGTAGACCAGTTCTATGATTCCACTGCCTACTCACTGTGCCCCAATACATTACACGACCTCAGCTGTGTTATGCACTCAAGAACCTGGTGGGTTGATGAAGTTTATCACTAGAAGCTTTCCATCATTCCCTGCATATCTCTCCTCTTGCCCCCTTCCCCCATTCCCCAGTGCCTTTGCAATAATTGCTAATTCATTTAGTGTTTTCCTCTTGACAAGTTATCTACTAAGGTATATAGCAATAACTACAGTGTGAGATGATTTGGCATAGCACCTACCAGGGCTATTTATATTTCACTAGGCAACTCTTGAAGAGGTTTTAATAGAGGATTCCCAAGTTGTGGAGAATATATTGTGGGAATAGGAGGTCTTTTCTGTTGCCTGCTCACCTCAGACTCAGTTGTACTTTACCTACTAGTGTCATAAGATGTTCTCATGATTTGTTCTACTGTCCATAGCATCTATTGAACTGTTCTGGTAAGCATTCAATTAATAGGTAGAGCATGATGATGAAAGAGTAAGTCAATCAATAGAAACTATTCTTGTAGCTATGATTATTCCTGATTCTAGTACTATAGATGACATAATTTGCTCCTTTTTTGGTAGATGAAGTTATTTTATCTTTTCCACATTTTTATTAGGATATAATTGTCACATATCACTGTATAAATTTAAGGTGTATGTACAGCATTATGGTTTGACTTACATATATTGTGAAATGATGAACACAAGTTCAATTAGTATCCATCATCTCATACAAATTTAATGAGAAGAAAAATTAAAAAAGGAAAAAATTCCTTATGATAAATCTCTTAGGATTTATTCTTCTACCAACTTTCATATCTATCATTCAGCTCTGTTAACTATAATCATCATGCTGTACATAACATCGCTAGTACTTATTTATCTTATAACTAGGAGTTTGTACCTTTTGACCACCTTCCTCTAATTTATCCTCTCTCCCCCACCCCCATCTCTGCCTCTGGAAACCACAAATCTGATTTTTCTTCCATGAGTTTGGTGGGGTTTTTTGTTGTTGTTATTTTGTTTTTAGATTCCACACATGTGTGAGATCATGCAGTATTTGTCTTTCTCTTTCTGGCATTTCATTTAGCATAATGTCCTCAAGGTCCACCCCTGTTGTTGCAAAAGGTAGGATTTCCTTTCTTTATATAGCTAAATAATATATATATATATCCATTCATCCATTGATGGACACTTGGATTGTTTCTCTGTTTCTCTGTCTTGGCTATTATAAATAATGCTATTATGAACATGGGGGTGCAGATATCTTTTTGGGTTAGAGTTTTTATTTTGTTTGGATATATTCTCAATAGGAGAATTGCTAGATTATTATAGTTTTATTTTTAATTTTTTTGAGGATCCTTCATACTGTTTCCCATAATGACTGTACCAGTTTACAGTCCCACTAACAGTACACAAGCATTCCCATTCCTCCATATCCTTGCCAACACTTGTTATCTCTTGTCATTTTTATGCCCATTGTAACAGGTATGAAGTAATATCTCTTTGTGATTTCAATTTGCATTTCCCTATGACTAATGATAAGCATCTTTTCATGTACCTATTGTCTATTTATATATCTTCTTTGGAAAATGCTTATTTAGGTTATTTTAGAATGTTTTCATAGAAAAAGAAAATATAAGATTGAAGAAAGAAGGAAAGGGAAAGTGTATGGTAGAACAGACTTTGGAGAGAGAAAATGGACTAAAATTAAAAAGCTGAGTCAAAATCACCATGTTATCAAATCATACTCCTGTCATTAGGAGTGAGCCGCTATGAGATTAGGCCAGAGTGTTCTAGTAGGTTTGGCTTTGCTCTGAGTTACCCTGGTAATTTATAGGAGAGTTGCTAGGACAATCCCCTCTTTGGGACCTAGATCCTCTAAACAAATGATATACTGATATGAGGCCATTTTTTTTCTTTCAACTATTAGACCCTCTGAAAATAGTTGATGTCATGGCATCGATACAAAGCTGACTGATACAAGTTTATTAAAACTTAGCAGCTGAATTAAGTATTCAAGATATGTTTAAAATACAGATTTTGAAGGACCAATGGGCTATTCTTGGTAGGCAGCCTACTCCTGAATGCCTGGCCATGCTTGATTTGGCAGCCTTCTCATTTAAACTTGACTATGCTCAAGAAGAGTCAGACTACTCACAGGACTCCATAAATGTTAGAGCCCAATGGTCATAGGTCCAGGGTTCAAGGATATTGTAAGACAACAGGGAAGGTCTTTATTCTAGTTTCTTTGTTGCCAGTGTCCTTTGGAACCCACTGGCAGAATCACTGCTCCTCCCTTGATTGGACAAGGAAGGGCTCATTTTTGTTGTGAAAACTTAGGTTATTGGAACAATTCTACCTCCTCTTCTCTGGAAGCAGTAGGGGCTCTTGCTCTGCATGGAGTGGTGAGGCTTTGTAAACTTGAACCTGCCTCTTTGCCTATGGAACCTTCCCCTTCTTCCCTCCTGGAGATGCGCAAGGAACTGGCTTGGGCCATATCCAGACATGGAGAGATAAACTCCATATTAGAGTTCTGCTTCTAATTTCACCTTCAGTGACAAGCACTTAATTATATGATTCTACTGAGTGTTAGGAACATAAAAAGGAGTAAAAGGTATTTCTCTACAATTTAAGACTATCTAAAACTGATAATATTCCTCAAGGCATTTTCTTATTATTACTCATTCAACAAGCTTTAATTGACTACTGACCACTTGTCAGGCACTGTTCTAAGCATTTGGTGCAAAAGTAAAAGACAGAAACTCTCTGTCCTCTCAGAAACTCCATTCTAGAGAAATAATAACTCTAGATTCTATTTTAAGATATAAGAGCCCACTAATTAGTATTTTGGAAGGCTTTTTCTCTATGTGAGTCGGAGATGTTAAGATCAGCAAAGAGGGTGATAGTTTATGTGATGTGATGTCATTGTAACTGGAAATCATATCCTACTGGTTGATGTTTAATAGTTTGTTAAAAAGTGGTACATGTCATGGAAAAAATAGAGCAAATGGATGAGGTATCACAAATGTGAGGTTGGGAGAATACGGGCATATTACAGTTTTAAGTGGGATGGCCAGGATAGGCCTTAGAGAAAAGATGACAACTGAACAAAGCTTATTGTCACCACCATCATAACTCATCTTCTAATTGCTTTTCGTGCATATATTTCTTAAATATCCCAACAGGTGTGATCACTGAAGCTTAAAGAAGTTAGTTATTTACCCAGTATCACACAGCTATTTAGTAGAGGTGTGATACTGTTTAGTAGAATTTAAACTCAGGACTATATGAGTAAGGGCCATGTTACACTCTGTATTGTGTCTGAAAACAGTGGTTTACAAACTGTGATTGGAGTTTGTACTAAAATTTGATTTGACACTAATTTTTTAAAGCATCTATTATTACCCATATTTTAAAAGCTATATTTAAAAACATGTACGCAAATATACTATAATCCACATATTAACATATTGGAGCATCTCCACCTGTTAAAATGTGGGGTAGGCACTTTTTGCATATGTGCAAACATTTTCTACCTCGGTGCATATATTTGGACATTGTATAAATGTTTCATTGCCTAGGAATGTTTAAATTTTGCATTATTTAAAAGAAACTCAGGTCTTAGCATGTCTGTTCAACATAAAATTTTTAAAGAGCTCATGTGTAGTACAGGGTAGACTCAGGAACATCTGCTGGTTACATGTTCTCATCCTGGTAGAATTGTCGACAGCTCATTCACAAGGGAATCCATAACATGTTTATATAATGTCATGAAAGGTAATTCTAGTACTATTTGTTAGGTTTAGATGCTTTTTGAGAAAAGCTGAAATATAGTTAGTGACTGACCTTGATTTTATTTTGAGCTCTGAATTACTTAATTAAAGAATATCCTGAGACTACAGGGAATTTTGTGTATTTTTGCAACCTTCTATTTGAAATTACTTATATAGATCAGGCTTCCTTTTTTTTAATACAACTAAATCAGTTCAGAATATTGGAATAAATTTAATACTGAGACTGACATGGCTGGAAGAGTCTCATTATGCTTGTTTTTAAAGTTATAAATAAGTATATTTTATAGTAACTAAATATGTTTTTAGTTATAATGCACATGTTAAAATAGACTATAGTGCGTCGGCCTGCGTACTGAAAGGTTCCAGGTTCGATTCTGGTCAAGGGCATGTACCTGGGTTGCGGGCACATCCCCAGTAGGAGATGTGCAGGAGGCAGCTGATCAATGTTTCTCTCTCATCGATGTTTCTAACTCTCTATCTCTCTCCCTTCCTCTCTGTAAGAAATCAATAAAATATATTTTAAAAAAATAGACTATAGGCAATATATTTATATGAATAATATAACACTTTCATCAATTTACATATTGATTAATTTTTTAAAAATCAGCAAGAGAGGGGAAAAGGTTGACATCCATTGATATAAACATGGAATTAGATTCTAAAATGCCAAGGAATTAAGCAATAACATAGATTGTGCCCATGGTTGCCCTAAATGAAACTATTGCTCCTTTTGTGAATATAAATAGTCTAATAACCCAAATAATTTGTGTTTTCTTTCACCTATTTTAATGTATATAATTGTACCATTCTATTAAGGAAGTAGAATGGTACAAAAACCTTCACAATTTTATCAGGTTAAACAGGTTCAAGTTTACAAAGCCTCACCACTCACCACAATTTTATCAGCCATTGACTTTAGGTGATTGAACTTGGAGGACGGTTATTGCTGGGGTGTTGGGGCTAAAGAGACAATTCACTGGAGTTTAAGATTGCTACTGCTTTGTCCACAGGCTTCGAAATTGTACACCTCACCCCTCAACTCACTTGCAGAATTACACCTCAAGTTCACCTTGTTATGTAGGCAGAATACAAGTTGTTTTCTGCCAGTGATATGAGAATTGGATATTCATAGTTTCATTTCCATAATTATTACTTTGGCCACTAGAACGGAATTGTCTTCAGTGGTTGATTAATACATTGAAAATTGTTTCATTTAGGTGGAAACCATGTCTTAATGTGAAAAATTTAAGACATAAAATATTAACCCAAAACTTATTTTGTGCTGAACTGGTAGAATTGTTGAAATGGATATGAAGTAATAAGAAAACAAAAATTGCCTGCCCTGTTCCCAGTAGAAAAATAGACAAGGGTATATATGAGTACATCTCAAAAGAAGAAATATCAATGAAAAGAAACACATGAAAGAGGTTAAACCTCACTAATGATAAAAGAAATGCAAATTTAAAAATCATAATATCTCTTGCCTATCAAGATTCACTAACATGTGAGGCAGTGGACATTCTTAGGACACTTCTTGTGGACATGTGAATTAATAGCATTTATGGAAGTTCATATGACCATATACATAAAAATATAAACATTTACATACTCCTTGACTTGGAAATTACATTTCTAGAAATGTATCTTAAGGATATAATCACAAATATCTGAACATATCATCTATTTTATTTTTTTTGGTATAATATTTTTTATAATCTTGGAGTGAAGAAGAGAGAAATAAAGTAATCCTATATAATAAAAGCCTAATATGCAAATCGACCGAATTGAGGAATGACCCGGTGGAACGACTGGTTGCTATGATGCACATTGACCACCAGGGGGCAGATGCCCAATGCAGGAGCTTCCCCCAGCCCACAGGCCCCAGGCCAGCCAACGCAGGTGCCAGTGGGGGCCCCCTGATTGTCCCGCCAGTTGCCCCACAGATTGGCCCTGATTGCCTGCCAGGCCTAGGGACCCTACCTGTGCATGAATTTCATGCACCGGGCCTCTAGTGTTTAATAATGGGAGAAAGATAAAATAAATCAAGTTAGATCCATAAAGTGAAATTTTATATTCTTACAAAATCATGTTTGAGAAATTGTTCATGATAAATTAAAAGAGATCACAGAAAAAATTAAGATATAAGCAGCATGATACTCATATATAATCTATGCATATGTATATTGTTTTGTATGTATTTAGTAAAAGAATTGGAGCAATGTTCACTAAAGTATTTTGTGTTATTGCATGATTTCTTATTTTTGCTTATTTGTACTTTACAAATTTTCTATAACAAATAAGCAATGTTGTGGACATTCTTAGGACACTTCTTGTGGACATGTGAATTAATAGCATTTATGGAAGTTCATATGACCATATACATAAAAATATAAACATTTGCATACTCCTTGACTTGGAAATTACATTTCTAGAAATGTATCTTAAGGATATAATCACAAATATCTGAACATATCATCTATTTTATTTTTTTTGGTATAATATTTTTTATAATCTTGGAGTGAAGAAGAGAGAAATAAAGTAATCCTATATAATAAAAGCCTAATATGCAAATTTTCTATAACAAATAAGCAATGTTATCTTTTACTCTTAATAGAAAATTTCAAATTATACAAAAATAGAGAGAATAGGACACTAAACCTTCACTTAACTATCATTCATTTCAACTATCAACCAAACCCCTTTAAAAACCTTTTTTTTTAAAAATTCAATTACGCACAAACCATTGTGCTCAAACCTCCTGGAGCTGCATATTAATTGTAATTCTTCATAAAGAATTTCTCATCTCTTCCCTTGAAAAATATTTTGTTTCCATTGCCCGAATCCGGTTTTCAAAACATTGGATTAGTCACCCAAAATTTTTGTAAGAGAAAGCTAAAAGCATTTCAGTGTTGTTAATGAAAACAGTAAATCAATAATGTGATTTATTATTTTTTTATCAAAGTAAAAAACACATCTTTGTTTTCTGGCAGTTTATCATTGTTTCTTGAATATACAAACAAGAAGTTTTTTGTATAAATGACGTTTGAACAATGACAACTAAAAGGCAAAGTGGCCAGTTGTGTGTGGTCCTTGCTATCTCTTTCTTCATCTAGTTTAGGGATTACTCGGAATTTAGGAAAGCACATTTAAGGAAAAGAGTCTATACTCTATACACTCTGCAGTAAGTTTTGAGAGCACCTTCACTCTTGAATTCGGTATCTCAAATACAGAACGTGCTATGCAAGCAAATGATTTTAAGAAGTGTCTAGGTCAGTGGTTCTCAACCTTGGCTGCACATTAGAATCACCTGAGAATCTTTTTAAAATCCTGATTTCTGGGCCTCATCCTCCGGAAATTCTGTTTCTTTGTTATGGGGTGGGGCCACAACATTAGTAACAAAGAAACAGAATTTCTGGAGGATGAGGCCCAGAAATCAGGATTTTAAAAAGATTCCCAGGTGATTCTAATGTGCAGCCAAGGTTGAGAACCACTGTCCTAGAGGAACAGTCAGGTGATTAACTTAACCATGAAATTGTTTGGTTGTTTTTTTTTCATTTAAAAAATCCCTCAAATATCATAAATAATATTGGATATCACTTCAAAGAGTTAGTGAGTAATTAACTGTAAATACTGAAGTGGGAGGAGTGATGTGAGAAGTTAAGAGCCATGTTTGTGCCAAAGGATTAGGTGCTTACATGTTTTTAAAAAAAGACTCCAATGAGTTTAAATATTTTCCCCACTAAAAAATAAGACACAAAGAGGTGCAACAACCACCATCTAGTATATTTATAACTGAAAACCTCTCCTCCAGACTTCTCAACCTCTAAAGGCACATTTTTACACCGTGTGTTAGGAGTGTATGTGTTTTGACAGACCTACCCCTCTAGTGAACTTTAGTGTGTTGTGTTTTTTTAAATTCTGGATAAGTTAGTTTTGGAAAAATGGAAAGTTGTTGTTTTTTTATTTCCATAAGGCCCAATACTGTGGTTCCAATGCACTCGGTATAACTGGACCATAAAAATCATAAATATCTGACAACATGATATAAACATAATAAATATCCTGCCTTCACATGGCAAATTGTCAATATCTATTGACATTTGTTCTTATGGCATCTATTAAGGCCACACCATATTTATTAACTCTGGTTTGATTACACTGCTCCATTAACTTGCTAATTCCATTAGAGCTTAAGAGGGATTTTAGCTGCTGGATTTAGTTTAAATTTTATGCACAAGCCCAGAAGTCCTTGGGCAGTAAACACATTTCATATATATCAAACAAATAATTAACAAATAAAAACTACTTTAGAGAAGCAGAAAACAAGAGAATCAGGATCAGATAACTTTTTAATAAGACAATCTGAGAAATTGCTCATCAAGAGTATATTCATAAACTGTGTCATGTGTATTCATATGCTTGTTAGTAACACACTGTGGAGTAGAAATATCCATACCATAGGGAAACATTAGTTCTGTCAGAAAATAGATGTTAAGCCCATGTAGCATGAAAGGAACGAAAGAAGCTTGTATGGGGGTAAGAGGCTGAGTAAATTTGTTTCTGAACTAGTTTCAAACATGACATTCAGATACTCAATGACTAAAATGTTTCCCTTCTGATAAATCCCACAAAAGTTTCCAAAAAGACCAGTCAAGAGAGAATATATTGGCTAAAGGCATCTCTGGTCTGTAGTTAATCTCACTTGCAAAATATATAGAATAATAGTCTGTGTTATGTTAGCTACTATCTATTAGCAAGTCAAAAACTACATTTGGGTTTGACCTTTCAGTTCTCAGCTCGCTAATTTGTTTAATTTATTGTCCTCTCTAAAGGCACTTAGAATATATAAAAAAAATGTTTTAAAAGCCTTGAAAAACAAATGAGTAAACACATGTTCTACTTATCATTTTGTCAGACTGAACAAAGCTCTTTGGATGTGCTCAACAGCTCTTGGATGAAGACAAACACAATCCGTTTAAATAAATGAATGATTTTATTGGGATCAGAAAGTTTCAGCAGAAGCTATTAATTTTTATGAGCATTAACTGACAAAAATCTATCCATTTGACATAACCTAGTATCTGTAACACACTCCGTCCATGTTAACATCAGGAATAGTGAATCAGGCAATTCAGATAAAAATTGTAGCATATGGTAGAATCTCTACAATGGTGGGAAGATACGCTAAAAATTATGTTTGTAAATTTCTGAAATGATTTCCAGAAATGCATTACAGGCTAAGTGCTTTATGCAGACTGTATTGTTAGCAGGTGTTGCGAGTACTTTATTTCTTACACACAATGCTGACATTTTACTCCTTTATACTCTTTAAGGGAACAAGCAGCATAATTGGAATTCCTTTGAGGATGATTTGTTAGTTATTTTGGACCTTTGCAGGGAGTAAATGGTAAATAAGAGCTGAGTTTTTGGACATTAGTGTCTATTGGTTGAGCAGATTATGCTGTAAATTTTAAAAAGGAAGGGCAATTTAGGCAATGATACTAACAGCTGTACGGTTATTGTGTAATAGTGGCCCACCTGGGCTGAGTTGTGAATTGCAGAACAACGCTGAATGCTTTCAATTCCGTGATGTATTATGCTACACGGGAAGCTCTCCGCTAAGCAGACTGTAGAGCTACTGTCAGACCATCCCTCTGCCAAATTACTACTGCACTGAAAAATGACTACAGTGATATCACTTGGTGAGATCATCGCAGTCCACTTCTCTTAATGTTTCCATCATTTCTGATCCCAATTTTACATCTCAGTAATTTATTTTTGGTGATGAAGTGTTTTTTTCCACCTTTACTTTGGTAGAGCTTGTATTAGAAAATGTACTCAGCTCTTTGAGAATAAAATAACATGAAGTTGTCTCCCTCCTTCATCAAGAAGAGTGTAATAGGTGAACAATATCTAGGCAATGACTCACAAGCTACAAGCTATGATTTATATATATAACAAGCAATTTTTTTAACTTAAAAAATTGATTTTTAGACACAGGAAAGAGAGAGAAGAAAGAGAGAGAGTGAGAAAGAAAGAAATATTCCCCTATGCACCCGCCTGGACCAGGGATCGAACCTGCAGCCTGGGTATGAGCCTGGACTGGGAATAGAACCCGCCACCTGTTAGACTCTCCAACCATCTGAGCCACATTGGCCAGGGCATAATGTGCAATTATTTTAAACATAGAGGAATGTTCCTAAAAGTTGGTTAAACTGAGCAAAAGGAAGTCTCTTTGCACTTAAGAATTTATTACAAAATGATGTGATTCATTAGTTTACTACAACTTAAAAGGAGAAGAAAACAATATTTTCTACATCTCCATCAGGATCCCAACTCTGCGTTCCTTTAATTTTCCTCTATACGTCCTAGTGGTAAAGATAATGGATGCTTCTAGAAACATGAGTTCTTAGAAAAAGGAGTTGAGACATAGGGAAACCATGTGGTCTTGCTGTGAATCATCACAAATAGGAGCCAAAGAAAAGTTGGGCATTCTACCAAGCATTGTTTTCTTTCCAGGTTTTGTTAAGTCTGGCCGAGTTTTACAAACACTTCAAGGGAAGTGCAGAGTTCTGCATCTTTTTCCTAGATCTTTCATATGGCCCTGAGAAGCCACTTAGGCTCACAGATGTGTTTGAGATGGGTTTTGAACCACCTTTCCAAATATATCAGAAAAAAAGATGTTTGTTTGGATGTTTTCTCTTCACACACACTCAGATAAAAGCACGGGAACTGTTATTATATTTTGATGTAAGGAATAATTCAAATTTTTAATAAAGCCAAATGGCTGCCTGGATAAATCAGTTAATCAGTGTTCTCTTTCCTTATTTTCTTTCAGTAATGTGGTTTCCATTAGACATTTCAATTCTGTCTCATTGCTGGTAAGCATCTGTTTTAAAATACAGTTAAAAATTGGCACTCTTGGTCCAATTCCAAGGGGCAAAATCATCAAGAATAAGTAATCCCACAGCCTTCAGAGAACCTTCTAAACCATGAAAAAAAAGTATTAAGTACTAAACTTTGAATAAAAGAGCCATAAATGAGTCTGGAAGCCTCATTTACATTGTAATGTGCATACCAGCATGATGTCATTATCAATTAGTGTGAGTATTTTCTAACAGCCAAGTATGTAGTCATTTAGTTTATGGTATGATTGCAGTGTGTGTGTGTGTGTGTGTGTGTGTGTGTGTGTGTGTGTTAATATCAGAAAGTGAACACAAAAACGGCATGTGTGTGTGTGTGTGTGTGTGTGTGAGTGTGTGTTAATATCAGAAAGTGAACACAAAAACGGCCATGTCCATGGAAAGTAGTAATACAGAAAAAATTTTTGCCAGCCATGAATCAGTCCTACTTCATTTAATGTTATTTATTGATACGATGTAGATATAGTACCTCAATAATCTATGCATGTTGAATAGAAAAATAAAATCTGGCTGTAATATAATCTTCATATTGTATGAATTAAAGCAACAAATATATATATTCTTTTTTTGTCAGTCCCATCACACGGTACTTTTTCTTCTTTTGGGTTTTGGAATGCTGGAGGTATTGTTAAGACTCATATTTCATTCTGTGTTTTAAAGTCTAGCTCAGTTTCTCTGCTGGTTTCAAGAATCCCTGTGCACTGATTAGGGAAGTGGTGTCTGAGGTGTGAGGTGAGACTGTCCTCTGGAGTTTATGGTTTGTTCTTTGTAACTCCAGGCTTTCTGGGAGGACAGAGGGGAATCTGGAGCAGCTTGCATGGACATTAGTGTTATGAGCAAAGCAATCTTAATCAGACATAGTGCTTCTCAGGCCTGCTTTCTTGGTTCTGGGCTGTCTTTTAAATTTTAATTGATTTCTATTTCTTTTTGTGTGATGTGAAATATTCCATAGCTTTTGCAAAATTATTATTATTGACCTTTTCTGCTTTGCTGCATTTCTACATATTAACTCATTCCAATGATTAGGAACTTGGTTAAAATTTTTGATTTTAGAACATAAATACTTAGGATGACTGAGAGTCACCAGTGAAAGATATGCAAGTAGTTCCTATATATATATATGTGGAAGGCATCCTATATAATAAAGAGCTAATATGCTAATTAGGCCGAACAGCAGAATGACTCTCCGGATGAAGCCGGGGCTATGAGGGCCGAGCCCCTTGCACAAATTTCATGCATCAGACCTCTAGTTTCTCAATAATATTGATGAAATATGTAAGAGGGTCACCTGAGAAATGGGTATCTTGTTTAAAAAAAGATGACTTAAAATGATCCTTGATTTATCCATGTAACAAAGGGAAAACAGTTAATAAACAAAACAAAACAGCAACAACAATACTCTGTCTCTGGACTCCGCGAAGTGGGCATTTTTAGCAATAAGGCTGGGTTCCCTCTGGACAGTGCACACCTTTCATTGTCTCTGCTTTCAGACCAAGCTGTGGTGCTTCGCTCTGAGCGTGCTGCAGGTTAGTGATCTGTGTAATGTTCTGTGTCTTTGTTAATCACACTATGGAAGGATTCAACTTACTGAATCATTTGCTTTATTGCATCTCCAGAACAGCACTGTAACTGCCCTGTGGGAACTCTTGGAGCGAGTTTTTTGCCGCTATGCAACTACATCCCTTCTATCCCTGAAAATGGCACCAAGACATTCTGCAACAACTCATTTAGAAAAAAAAAGACCCTTTTGATAAGCTTTCCTAGTGGAAGTTCTTTAATGCTGCATTTAATAACTTCATGGTGTTAGCATGCTAAATTGCTAGAGTAGTAATTGATCGGGGTGATGTATGTAAAAATGTTTTGGGTGATGCTACATGTCCAGCACTGTTGCTGGCTTATGCCCATATTTCTTACATTAAGTTTCAAATGGGCATTCATTTAAACTGTTGTTTGAAAATTTGGATATGCCCTCCCCATTTTTTCCCAGTGCACAAATGTGTATTTTTTTTTTAAGTACTACCAGTTAATAATGCGGATTTTTTTCAATAGATGGAGTTATACATATGTTGATATAGATGCGATTTGATATGATGCTATTTTGTTGTATTGACAGCAAGCTTCAAAAGTTCTTATGTCAAATTTGCTGAAGGTGTTAACATCATAGATATTTTTATGCTTAAAAATGTCGAATTTCATGCCAAAAAAAAAGAGCATTTGCGGGAAGTTTTAATTCATTACTTTATTTTGAAGAAAAAGTTACTGTATACTTCGGGAAGCTTGTGGTGAACATGCTCCATCTCAAGATACTTGTGAACACTGTTTTAAATGCTTTAAAAGTGATGATTTCAATGTGAAAGACAAAGAATATCCAGGTCAACTAAAAAAGTTTGAAGACCAACAATTGCAAGCATTATTGGATGAAGATGCATGTCAAACTCAAAACAACTTGCAGAAAGATTCAACGTTGCTCAGCAAGCACTTTCCGATCATTTACAAGCAATGGGAAAGATTTTAAAGGAAGAAAAATGGGTGCCACATCAACTGAATGAAAGACAAATGGAAAACTGAAAAGTCATTAGTAAAAGGTTGCTTCAATGGCACGGAAGATAGTCTTTTTTGCATCGAATTGTGACTGGCGATGAAAAGTGGATTTATTTTGAGAATCTCAAATGCACAAAATCATGGGTTGATCCAGGTCAACTATCAACATCGACTGCAAGGCCAAATCACTTTGGAAAGAAGAGACAACAAATAATCAATTTGAACCATGCTTTGATCATGAAACGACCAGAATGTGCCAGAAGACACAGCAAAGTAATTTTGCTTCATGATGACGCACCATCACACACTTCAAAACCAGTTAAAGACACTTAAAAGATCTTGCCTGGGAAGTATTAACCCACCCGCTATATTCATCATTGCCATGGTGATGATGCAAGCATCCTGCCCTGCCCCCAGCTGCTTAGCGCCTGTGTATGCAAATTAACCTGCCATCTTTGTTGGGTTAATTTGCATACTCACTCCTGATTGGCTGGTGGGCATCGAAAAGGTACTGTCAGTTTGCATCTTTCTCTTTTATTAGTGTAGATAAACAGAAGAAAAGGGAGGGCCTTTGGTTAGGAGAGGAGTGATGGCAGATCAAAGCTGGATCTAATGGCTGGATCGAATGTGGCAGGGTTGAGGACATAAATTTCCAGATGTAGATATGGGTGGTGATAGAAAAAAAAAAATGTGTTTGGTAGGTAGAGAGGAACAATTTATCTAGGAAAGAAATTCTTATGTGAGAATGGTGCAAGTCAATGTAAGATTTATCAATTATTTATACTTTATTCAATAAATATATTCTTGGAAAATAGGAGAAAATAAGAACTGATGTATCTAGTTTTTTAATAAATAATGACAACCCGCTCTCTCAGCAATGAATGGATGCTTAAGAACCAGGTTCTCATAGTCTCCAGACTTACCTTAGTGTAAACGAGGCAATTGTGTGAACTCTTTCAGGCCTTTAGGTGATCTACCATTTGTTGTGTCAATAATTAACTAGCACCTGCCATTCAATATACTGATAGTGAGCATGCAATGCTACATTCACTGCATGGACCTCTTGGATCTTATTTTAATGGATATTTGAATGCTATTCCAACTTCTAGTAACTATTTCAATAAATCTGTGTTCATAGTAAAAATTGGGTTGACAGGTGGAACTCTGTGGGGCAAATTTAGAGAGGAATTATGTGAAATTTCTAAATTACCAGGGCTGTCCCAGGTGCTGGGTCATTTTCAAATCTCACCAAGTTCATGAAAATAAGAATAGGGCCATAAAGTGGTTCAATTAGTCTAACTTTCCCAAGATGTAACGTCCTCTTCAAAGCCACATATCACATGGCTGGAGGTCCATTTAATAAATAAATAACTTCTGTGCACTAGATAGGACCTAAGAGACCTAAAATTGTTCATGTGGCTTCATGTCATCCACAGACTTTCTATGTTTAGTTACTTCTCTGTGGCAATATTTTATTGATGTCCTATATGTCAATTTTCAGATTGGGTCATTCTGTGTAATGTTGCAAATTATTCTGATTTTTTTTCCTCCTGAAAGACTGTGTTCCTCTAAAAGCTCTCTAATATCTATCCATTAGAAATTTTGAGAGGTGAAAGGGATTGGGACTAGGGCTCTAGGGGGAAAGGGTGCAGCCAGGTTTCTATTAAAACTGATAGATGTCTACCAAAGATAGAGTATTATTATTGAAAACATTAAATCAGGTCTTAATTCAGTGACTCGATAGTAGTCTTTCATCTAAAATTGCACCATCAAAGGAATACTATGAAACATTTATCCAACTCTGATCCTTTGAAAGCAATCAATCAGAGTAAATTATCCTTTAACATCTGAATTTGACCTACAGCTCTTGAGCCAATTTGGAAAACAGTGTGTTAATAAGAAAATAATAAGACTTAACAATAATACTTGTCTTTCTGATTTTTCTATTGGAAACTCAAAATGAAGCTATTGTCAGGAAAGCTCCAAGTGTTATAAGTAACATATTTTAAAAATCTACATAATGTAATATAACAGAATTAGCCAGCAATTAATCAGAAAAATCAGAGCTAGACCAAACAATATACATGGAAGAGCATCAGCCACATTCCTTTGAATAGAATCTTATTTCCTGGGTGTATTATTCCTTTGATCAACTAATCTGGGGGATTCAATTTGTCTAGCCATGATTCAGAAGCCCTTTAATGAAATTATAAAAAGGATATCTAAAAAAAAGGAATATTTACTTAATTACCACTCAGAAAGATGAATTTAGCTCCATATTTAAAGGCTGAAAATGTAACTTCACAGGAGTTTGTTCCAAAATCTTCCCCTGACAAGGCTTATCAGACACTATGAACTGGGAAGAAATTTTAAAATTATTCAGTCCACCAGGTCACTTGCAAGATGAGGAGCCTGAGACCCAGGGGATAGCTGAATTACTGAACTTCTGTAACTGGGCCACATCTCTACCTGGCACCACCCTGCCACTTGCTTGAGGATGTGGGAGTCTGAAAATTCTCTGAGATTTACAGGTTCATCATTTTGCTGTGGTTTGGTATTATTCGATTATTTATTTTTCTGGTCAGTGAAGAGTATATTTTCCTAGAGATGCAAACTACTGTTAAGCAATAAATTATAGTTAGTCTACTCAAGTTCAGAGTATGAGCTTTGCTATCTGATAGACACAGATTCAAGTGCTGGTTGGTGACATTTGATACATTACTTAATCTAAGCCTCAATTTCCTCATAAGGAAAATAGCTTTTGTTTATTATTGTGAACAAAGTGAGTAGTCAATAATTATTGCTTTCATTATTATTTTTCAATAAATGCTTATTGGTCAGTTGAATCTAAGAAATTTTCTGGTGCTTCATTACTAACTACATTTAAAAGCATTTCTTTTTCCATATTAATCAAAAAGTGATAGTGAGATGAAATTTGTGAATGTGTTCAAATATGTTCTTTGTTGGTAGTACTTCTAGATTAATAGACTTCATGACCTCATCTGTATAATATAAAAAAAACAGCCAAAAATGTAATTTATTGAGTTGGTGGTGAGTCAAAGGTAGGTTGGAGTTTAAGCAAGATTTGATTCAGAAATTAATAGAGGATGGAGTATAGAGTTTCCTTAAAAAATTAAAAATGGAACTACCAGATGATCCAGCAATCTCACTTCTGTGTATTTATTTAAAGAAAATGAAAATACTAAAAAAGATATGTACTTCCATGTTTATTGTAGCATCCTATCTAATAATAGAGAAACATGGTAATTAGCCGTACCTCCACTACCCTTCCCATTGGCTAATCAGAGCGATATGCAAATTAACTGCCAAGAAAGATGGCGGTTAACTGCCAACAAAGATGGCGGTTAATTTGCATACATAGGCACAATGCTGGGAGGCAAATGGGGAAGGACTGAAGAAGCTGCCTGCTGCTGATGGTGATCAGAAACCCAGGCGGCAGCCAAGAGCCGGGCAGCCTTTGCATGGCCCCCCAGCCAGTGATCGGAGAAGCGGGGGCCTTAGCCCGGCCCCCCAGGAGTGATCAAAGAAGCGGGGGCCTTTGCCTGGACCCCCAGGAGTGATCGGAGAAATGGGGGCCTTTGCCCCACCCCCCAAGTGAGATCGGAGAAGCGGGGACCTGTGCCCGGCCCCCCAGTCAGTGATTGGAGAAGTGGGGGCCTTTGCCCGGCCCCCCAGGTGTGATCAGAGAAGCGGGGGCCTTTACCCAGCCCCCCAGGCGTGATCGGAGAAGCGGGTGCCTTTGCCCGGACCCCCAGCCAGTGATTGGAGAAGCAGGGGCCTTTGCCCCGCCCCCCAGGCATGATTGTAGAAGCTGGGGCCTTTGCCCCGCCCCCCAGCCAGTGATCGAAGAAGCGGGGGCCTTTGCCCCCCCCCAGGCCTGATCGGAGAAGTGGGGGCCTTTGCCCCGCCCCCCAGCCGTGATTGGAGAAGCTGGCGGGGCAGTGAAGAGGCGGCACTGACACCTAAGTAGATTGCAAGCACCTTTCAAACTGCGGGGGTAAAACCCCATGAGACCAGGTCCTGACCGCCCACGTAGATCGAACTGGAAACCCCCTGAGACTGGGTCCTGGCTGCCATGTAGATTGCGATGCACCTTTCAAACTGCGTGGGTAAAAACCCCTGATACCGAGTCCTGGTTACCAGGTAGATCAGAGCACCTTTCAAACCGCATGAGAACAGGTCCTGACCGCCAGGTAGATTGTGAGCATCTTTCAAACTGCAAACCCCATGAGAACGGGTCCTGACTGCCATGTAGATTGCGAGCACCTTGCAAACTGCGCAAGTAAAAACCCCTGAGACCGAGTCCTGGCTACCACCTAGATCGTGAGCACCTTTCAAATGCAAACCCACTGAGACTGGGTCCTAGCCACTATGTAGATGGGGTTCTGGCTGCCACATATATCTCGAACACCTTTCAAACTACGTGGGTAAAACCCATGAGACTGGGTCCTGGCCTTTATGTGTGCTGCCACGTAGATCTTGGGGGGCCAGCAGCCGCCTCTTCACTGTCTCCCCCCTCCTGTCCCCCGCCGGTGATCAGAGAAGTACCTGTATTTTTTTTCAAA
>NW_005357311.1:4735585-4736810 GCF_000412655.1 Myotis brandtii | reverse complement strand
CGCCTGTGGCCAGGGAAACAGGTTCCCTCTTCTCCTACTGTAGTCATTACTTCAATATTCCCCTTCTGAATTTCTCTCCTGTGCTGCAACCCAACTCCACTTTTTATCGGAAGGATACGGAACAGAGAGAGCAGTGTTAAAAGCTTACATTTTTAAGCCGGTAAGGTTGGTACTTAAACATATAAATGGAAAACTAGAGTCCTTAAGGTAACAAAGGCTACAAAGGACAGGGACAGCGCATGACCTATTATATCCAGCAATCCATATGGGGACTGAAAACTTTGCAATGATGACAATTACTGAAGATATGAATCAACTAAAATAGTTGACAGGGACAATTCTTCCATCTTTGAAAATATCTACATCAAATCTGTTTAAATAGATTTTCATCTGCATAATATAACACATTCTGACAAGACCACCACCACCACCAATGTGGTCAGTGTTGTGCTGATAAATGTTTAATAACTGAGGGACCCCCCCCCCTCCCCGAGTGCACAAATTTTTGTGCACCAGGCTACTAGTTATTTATAATAGCCAACATATGGAAATAATCTAAGCATCCATTGATGAATGAATGAATCAAGAAAATGTGGAATATATATTAGAGGCCCAGTGCACAAAAATTGTGCAAGAGTAGGCCTTCCTTCCCCCGGCTGCCAGCACCAACTTCCCTCTGGCACCCGGGACCTGGGCTTCCCTCCGGCCCTGGCTTCGTCCAGAAAGATGTCCGGTCTAATTAGCATATTACCCTTTTATTATATATATATATATATATATAGACCCATTACAAAAAGAATGAAATTTTGCCATTTGTGACAACATGGATGGGCATTGAGGGCATTATGTTAAGTAAAATGTCAGACAGAGAAAGAAAAAATAAGTAAGTCAGGGGGTGTAATGTACAGCATGGTAACTATCTCTATATGTAAAAAGCCAGTGACCTTAACGCTAAAACAACCAGAACAACCCATTGCTATGACGCCCACTGTAGCTAGCAAATCAGCCCAATCAGGGGGTGGGGCCATCGGCCAACCTCCCGCAGCCCCTCACCATGGCCGGCCTACCCCTGATTGGACTCTCCCACCCCAATCAAGGGTGGGGCCAGTGGGCCAAACGTGCCCCCCATGCTCTTCTCCCTGGCCAACCCCACCCCCGATTGGCCTGCCCCACCACGATAGGCCCGCAGCCCCTCCCCCTGGCCGTCCTGCCCCTGCTCACACCT